>NC_042994.1:16560843-16860843 GCF_901001165.1 Salmo trutta
CTGCATTGTTCAAAATGGAGATTGCACTCATAAACAGGCCTTTGTTTAGGAGCTCCAGTGATCGTTTGCTAGTTCCCGCACAGTGAGCACTACTGTCGCCTCGCATGTTTTCTGTTATAAAAAAATCTGCAACTTTCGGCAAAAATTAACACGCATTTGACGATGGGGATTATTGTAAACACGGAATTGTTCATTTGCATAATTGCACCATTTTGCATACAACATTATTTGCCGAGGCGTTAGTTAAAGATAAATATTTAGCTACTTTCCATTCATTAATTTAGCACTACCCGTCAACAAGCATGCCATGCTGCACTATCTGGCTACAAAATTTCACGTTCAGATTTATACCATTTGTTTTATTACTGCGCGTGCGTTTTTGATACTTTGTCGCGTTGCCTTGCACGGCATGAATATACCTTTATACACTTCCTGTAGTAGATGTAAACAATAAATGCGCAGTTTAATCAACTAGTTGTAATTTATCCCCCTCCCTTAATTTAAACCGTTTTTTTCCTTCAGACAATCAAGTGTTGCGATATATTTCGCGAGATTGTGCTCAAATCCGGTTGACAAGGACATCGTCGCAAGGCCCTTTTGTTTTGAAAAGAGGCGCTCTAATTTCACCTGTTGCAGCTTTAACTCATTATAATATCACGTACTAAATTGTACGGTAACCATAGCAAAGCCAATCTATCAATGTAAACGAGCAAGAGCAAAGGCAAACTCCTTTGAAAAAATAATTGTTGAACTGTAAAGTCAATAGTTTTGTTCTTGCATAATGTCTAATCATTCATGTACTTTGGACTTCGCGTAGTCAATTTTCAAGCCATTTATGGAATATTAAGGAACCGTTTTGTAATTCAATGCAGAATTATATTTCCATAAAATGATAGATTTATTGATATGGTATTCATCCTAAAATGTCTTTATATTATTCATAACTTGCCCCACATCTCATAAGCACAGATGTGTACAGCTTAGACAACATTGGTATTTCTTGAATCATAATTCTGTCTCTCCATTGCACCCCAGTGACTGATTAGGCAAATAACCTCCTACCCCAAATAGGCTCGCTTACCATGTGAATATGGCTGAATTGTGCAGAGTGGTTAATGTGCCTTTCATATGACCTATAATCACACACACTCATTTTTCTCACACTGAGTCACAAATACATGCTTACACGTGAGACTCTGTGCATTGGGCCCGGGAGGAATGAAGGCAGAGGTTTTTGCTCAGGGGAGAGGTGCTTGTTGGTCATTTTAATGTCACCTCGTCTATGCCTACACCCTGTCTAATGTTTGAAATCTAATTTAAAACTACGGTATGGTAGTTGTTATACCTAACTACTCCAGCTGATATCGGAGGGTGTGGATCCATGTTTCAGATTCTGAACTTGATCAGGGCCCATATTCATAAAAAGTGCTGCTCTAGGATCAGTTTAGCCTTTTCGATCAAAATGAATAAGATTACATGGACAGGGGGAGCTGACCCTAGATCAGCACCCAGTGAGTGAAGGAAGGCCAAATTCTCCACTGCACGGGGTATACTCAAGTACCAGGTGCTAGGTTGGCTTATTTACATTTTTAAGACTTGATTTAAAAAAAAAAATGTACTGAGTAAATCTAAAGTTCTCTTTCCGAAGGGAGAAATTCTGTTTATAGAAGAGATTCAGAGTTGATATACACCGTGGAATTTATGGAAGGGTAAAAAATACAAGTTGGTTATAACCAATAGGCTATACTTAAAAGTTGATACAAGGAAAGTAATGCACACATTCACAGAGCTGTTATCAATCAATAAACAGCAACAAAATAGTTACACACTCAAATGTGTTGAATAAGAAGCCCTGCCTGTTTGATAGAAACATTGACAGCCGTTATGGTTGATGGAAATTGTGCTGCCTGCTTTGGCTCATTCGGTATGTATCTAGCTTTGTCTTTGTTTCTTCACCTGTCTTGTTGTGTTCCTCAGTCCAGCACTCAGTATTGAAGGGCCTTTTTTTCTTGACCCCATTTTATGTCTCTTGATTGATTTGAATTCTTTACATAATTTATATCTCTCTCTCTCCATCCCTCTCTGTCTCAGGCCGGAGGGGCAGACGCCCGCACCGGCCCCGCTCGCCCATCTTCGAGGCCAAGGAGGTGCCCCCCCTGGAGCTGCCCAAGTCCTCAGAGGACCTGTTGGTGCCGGCCAATCAGCTCCTCAACATCTCGGCCGTCTATGAGGTGCTGCGCAACTTCGGCTCGGTCCTGCGCCTCTCGCCGTTCCGGTTTGAGGACTTTTGTGCGGCGCTGGCGGGCCAGGAGCAGTGCACCCTGCTGGCTGAGACACACACCGCCCTACTCAAGGCCATCCTGCGCGAGGAGGACACGTCCAACACCACGTTCGGTCCTGCTGACCTCAAGGACAGCGTCAACTCTACGCTCTACTTCATCGACGGCATGACCTGGCCCGAGATAGTGCGCGCCTACTGCGAGAGCGACCCTGAGTACCGCCAGGTGCTCCCTTTACTGGAGGGCGAGGAGTACCCCTACGAGCCCCTCGAGAGCAAAATTAAGGTCCTTCAATTCCTTGTGGACCAGTTCCTGGCCACTAACCTGGCTAGAGAAGAGTTGATGTCGGAGGGGGTGGTGGCGTATGACGACCACTGCAGGGTGTGCCACCGGCTGGGGGACCTCCTCTGCTGTGAGACGTGCTCGGCCGTCTACCACCTGGAGTGCGTGAAGCCGCCGCTGGTGGAGGTACCCGAGGACGAGTGGCAGTGCGAGGTGTGCGTGGCGCACAAGGTGCCCGGCGTGGTGGACTGTGTGACGGAGGCGCAGAAGAGCCGGCCATACATCCGCCAGCTGCCAATCGGCTATGACCGTCACCGCCGCAAGTACTGGTTCCTGGACCGCCGCATCGTGGTGTAAGTAGACAACGGCAAACAGACATTCACTCACTCCACAATTATACTCAACAAAAATAGAAACGCAACATGGTAGAATTTTACTGAGTTACAGTTCATATAAGGAAATCAGTCAATTTAAATAAATTCATTAGGCCCTAATCTATTGATTTCAAAATGAGTTTTTCCCCACAAAAGGGCTTTGTTACAGACAGAAATCCTCCTCAGTATCATCAGCTGTCCGGATGGCTGGTCTCAGACGATCCCACTGGTGAAGAAGCCAGATGTGGAGGTCCTGGGCTGGTGTGGTTACAATGATCTGAGGTTGTGAGGCCGGTTGGACATACTGCCAAATTCTCTAAAATGACTTTGGAGGTGGCTTATGGTAGAGAAACTAACATTAAATTCTCTGTCAACAGCTCTGGGGGACATTCCTGTAGTTAGCATGACAATTGCACACTCCCTCAACTGGAGACCTCTGTTGCATTGTGTTGTGTGACACAACTTCACATTTTTTAGGCCTTTTTATTGTTCCCAGCACAAGGTGCACCGGTGTATTTACCATGCTGTTTAATCAGCTTCTTGATATGCCACACCTGTCAGGTGGATGATTATCTTGGCAAAGGAGAAATGCTCACTAATAGGGATATAACACATTTGTGCACAACATTTGATAGTGGCAGACAGTGTGTATGTTTCAGCATGATAATGCACGGCCCCGTGTCGCAAGTATCTGTACACAATTCCTGGAAGCTGAAAATGTCCCAGCCTGCATACTCACTGGACATGTCACCCATTTGAGCATGTTTGGGATACTCTGGATCGATGTGTGTTCCAGTTCCCACCAATATCCATTAACTTGGCACAGCCATTGAAGAGGAGTGGTGATCACACCAGATACTGACTGGCTTTCTGATCCACGCCCCTACCTTTTTTTGAAGGTATCTGTGACCAACAGATGCATGTCTGTATTCACAGTCATGTGACAACTATAGATTAGGGCCCCGAGAGGAATCTCTTTGACAGTTCTATAGGGCCTTTCAATTGACTGATTTTCTTATGAACTGTAACTCAGTAAAATCGAGAAATTGTTGCATGTTGCATTTATATCTTTGTTCAGTGGAATAAATAGTTATTACAATTTCCTATTCTACCTGGCAGATAATTATGTCTGTTCTAGACAATACATTAATATCGGAATATTCTGTAATGTTATCTCTCCATGGACATCCCTTCTCAAGCAATTGATTAGTTTGATCAGGTGTGATAGGACCAAAATCTGCAATTGCTACGGGCCTTGGAGGAACGGATTGGGAAACACGGGGTTATGTGATAGGGTGGAGGGATGGGATGATGGGCTAGGGCTGTTGTCTCACCTGTGGCTGTTGTGCAGGACTGGGCCTGGTCTATAATGTCCCTGCCTACCGACGTCGGCCTTCTCAGTCTTTGAAAGGATGCTGTTGTGTAAACTGTTTGCTGTCCTGACACTAGGAGGAACATAAAAACCGTTGTCATCACACTGTAAAATGAAGACCGCGATACTAAACGGAGTATAGTGTCTGAACTCCTTTTTAAACTGAAAGGATGAGTGTTGAAGGCAACTGCTAATAGCTACCCCGGTCTTTCTATTGAAAGGTTCTTTGGAGGAAGAATGTGGGGCCTATATTTGACACTTTTATCTAAACCAGTGTTTCCTAGGTAGCCTAGCGGTTAGAGGGTTGGGCCAGTAACTGAAGTGTCCCTGGTTTGAATACCTGAGCCGACAAGGTGAAAAATCTGTCTGTGCCCTTGAGCAAGGCACTTAACCCTAATTTGCTCCAGGGGTGACGTACTACTATGGTTGACCCTTTACCTGGTCCTGGGGACATTTTTAGTTTTTGGCCTTGCGCTACACAGCTGATTCAAAGGATCAACTCATCAAGCTTTGAGGATTTCAATCAGGTGTGTAGGCCAAAACAAAAATGTGCACCACTTTGGGTCCCCTGGAACAGAGTTAAGAAACATTGATCTAAACGTAATTTACACATTTTTACAGATTGGTGTTTACCTTCTGGGTATCTCAGCCTGTCGAACCTCCAACAGTGCTCTTAGGTCAGCTACAGGATGAAGACATTTTTGGGGAGAAGACATGCAACTTCTATGAGACATGCTACATGTATAATGGCAACATTTGGCAGTGCTGACAAAGATTGGGCCAGGATCGATTTGCCTTTCTACCCTATAGGCAAGCAACGGGGACTTGAATTTGATGGACACTGCTGATGGGAGCCAGTGGACAGTGTGAAGGAGTTTTTTTATACAGTCTGGTAGAGGACCACAATGGAGTTGTTAACTGTGACAGAGGTCTTGGAGCAGGCAGGCCTTTCCAGGGAGGAAGAGCAGCTTCTCCTGTCATTGTTGAGCTTGAGGTGGTGGGTTAGCATCCAATAACTCTGTGTGATTGGGAAAGTCTCAGCAACACTTACGTCAGGTCCCAAATCGCTCCCTACCCCCCCCCCCCCCCCCCTTGGCCCTAACCATTTGTTTCTGCAGACCAATAACGTGTGCAATCCATCATTGCACTGCTTATAGCCTACCTGCCCAGACCCTACAGGTCTGCAAACATGTAGGGGTTAGGGCCATGGGGGACGGAGTGATTTAGGACTGGCTTTACAAATCATTTAGTTCTAACTTTCTTGCCTGGTCTTTGAGATGTCTTGGGTTTTTAATCCAGTGGACAATGACATAATGTACATTGCTCTGACATAACCATAAAGTGCATGTTAGGACTAGTACCACAGAATATGTTGACATGTAGTAAATGAGCAGCCAATTGGTAGAGATGATCTTTAGCTGACCAGCCATCCTGCCTTGTGTAGGAGTCCTGGAGGTATTGCTATAAGCTGGCTACAAGCCTCAAAGATGCTAAAATGGAGACACATCTCCCACTGACAAATGTAGCTGGTTAGCTAGCTAGGATCATTCTATTAGCTTAGCTAACATTGCATTAATGAAATAAGCATTTGTTAGCCAACTAGCTAGCTAGCAAGTTAGGTGAAAGAGTCGTGGGCTAAAAACAAGCTTTTACATTCGTTAATTTAGCTATACAAGCAAGCTAAAACTGCACACCTCTGTGAAGAAGCCATGTCGACCAGCCGAGAGCATATTATGCTAGCTAGCTGATTCAAGGGTGAGGGAGGGTAAGCCAAGAGACATTCGCACAAGCGCAGCCATCTACACAGGAGTGTTCGCAACTAGCTAACAGGCTTGCGGCTATTGCAGCAATCGCTATGCTAATGCTGAAACAGCTCTTGCCATTCCACCATGTTGCTAAAGTTACACTAGCTAGCTAGCCAGCCCTGACAGAAGCGCCAAACAATCAGTAATATAAACTCGGCAACAACAAAAAACATCCTCTCACTGTGAACTGCGTTTATTTTCAGCAAATGTAACATGTGTAAATATTTGTATGAACTTAACAAGATTCAACAACTGAGACATAAACTGAACAAGTTCCACACATGTGATTAACAGAAATGGAATAATGTGTCCCTGAACAAAGGGGGGGTCAAAATCAAAAGTAACAGTCAGTATCTGGTGTGGCCACCAGCTGCATTAAGTAATGCAGTGCATCTCCTCATGGACTGCACCAGATTTGCCTGTTCTTGCTGTGAGATGTTACCCCACCCTTCCACCAAGGCACCAGTAAGGTCCCGGACATTTCTGGGGAGAATGTCCCTAGCCCTCACCCTCCTATCAAACAGGTCCTAGACGTACTCAATGGGATTGAGATCCGGGCTCTTCGCTGGCCATGGCAGAACACTGACATTCCTGTCTGGCAGGAAATCACGCACAGAACGAGCACTATGGCTGGTGGCATGTCATGCTGGAGGGTCATGTCAGGATGAGCCTGCAGGAAGGGTACCACATGAGGGAGGAGGATGTCTTCCCTGTAATACACAGCGTTGAGACTGCCTGCAATGACGATAAGCTCAGTCCGATGATGCTGTGACACACCGCCCCAGACGATGACGGACCCTCCACCTCCAAATCGATCCCGTTCCAGAGTACAGGCCTCAGTATAACGCTCATTCCTTTGACGATAAACGCGAATCCGACCATCACCCCTGGTGAGACAAAACCGCGACTCGTCAGCGAAGAGCACTTTTTGCCAGTCCTGTCTGGTCCAGCGATGGTGGGTTTGTGCCCATAGGCAACGTTGTTGCCGGTGATGTCTGGTGAGGACCTGCCTTACAACAGGCCTACAAGCCCTCAGTCCAGCCTCTCTTAGCCTATTGCGGACAGTCTGAGCACTGATGGAGGGATTGTGCGTTCCTGGTGTAACTCGGGCAGTTGTTGTTACCATCCTGTACTTGTCCCGCAGGTGTGATGTTTGGATGTACCGATCCTGTGCAGGTGTTGTTACACGTTGTCTGCCACTGCGAGGACGATCAGCTGTCCGTCCTGTCTCCCTGTAGAGCTGTCTTAGGCGTCTCACAGTACGTACATTGCAATTTATTGCCCTGGCCACATCTGCAGTCCTCTTGCCTCCTTGCAGCATCCCTAAGGCATGTTCACGTAGATGAGCAGGGACCCTGGGCATCTTTCCTTTGGTGTTTTTCAGAGTCAGTAGAAAGGCCTGTGACCTTAATTGCCTACTGTCTGGAAGCTGTTAGTGTCTTAACGACCATTCCACAGGTGCATGTTCATTAATTATTGTTGTTAAAAGTTATTGTTACTTATTTATTAATGTGTACAGTGTCAATTTCAATCAGGCACCGACGTTATCCACCTAAGAAACACGGATAACCCTGAATCAAAATTGAAGCAGAAGCGTGAGTAATTGACCCGCGATCATGTTCAAGCTGTGAGCTTTGTTTACATGACAGATGGCAATGATTGATTTTATTGAAACGTTTACATTAATATTTTAGTCATTTAGCAGACGCTTTCATCCAGGGCGACTTACATCACTTGTTTAGCTTCTCTGGTAAGGTATAGAAAGGCCAATGCCTCACTTGTTTGAAGGATAAGGACAATGTCAACACACAAATGTTAGTAAGCGATAGCATATAAGCCAGCTATTAAGCACTAGTCACAGATGGTGTGTTAGCAGACTCCTTTAACCTGAGAGGAGAGTGCCACACACTCATGTACACACACACCTACACCTGAACCGAGGGATTCGGGGGTAGCCTTCACTGTCTCATTGCCGCTCCCACTCAAGAAAGTGGCTTTCACCGGATGCAGTGTAATCGATCTTCACCATCCCCATGGAGAGAGAGAGAGTGTGTGTGTCTCGAGTGGGTGGTTGCATCCTGAGAGGATGCCGACTAGATTGTTGGAATACTGCCTAAGGCTAGTGAGACCCAGGCCTAGACCGTGCTGTGCACAAAGCTGTCAAATTTGTCACTTTGTTGATATTTGATGTGGGCCTATGTCTTATGCATGCCTAGAGCGCTCAAAGGTCTTACAACTTTCATTTCCCTATAATCATGTTTTCCTTGATTGCAGCTAAGTCGATGTTAAAACTTAAAGCGCAATTCCACCACTTCTCAACCTCATTTTCATTGTCTCCAGCACAATACCAGTGTCTACATACAGTGTATGTGAAAACTGCGCATTTCTACGTTCTACCCGATGACGTAATCAAAAGATTAAACATTTTACAAACGGTGATTTTCTAACACTATGAGATTCACGGTGACGTGGAGCAAGAAAATATCCTCCCTCTGGCTAGAAACCCGTTGCAGGTTTTGAAAATCAGTTTTTCTTACTTTTAATCCTACCCCAGAGAAGCATTTTTTTTAGGACCTTTCTTCTTATCTTTGCAACCACAGATCATAGAAACATGCCGTTTTCACATATCTAGACACCGGTATGGTGCTGGAGATAATGAATATTAGTTTGTAAAGTGGCGGAATGGCCCTTTTAAGGAGAACTGGAACTATAGAAGACGCGTGTATTAAATAGTTGTCAGTACTATGTCCTTACAATGGACAATTTACAATAGGTGCTTAAATGTTTTTCATTCTAAATCAGTTAATCAAAGACATCGATCTTTCTCCATCCTCTCTTTTTCTCTTATTCTATCCCTCTCTGTCTCCCTACTCTCATGTTCTCTCTTTCCCTGTCCCCTCCATCTCCCTCTTATCTCTCTCCCCTCCTCTTTTTCTCTCCACAACCCTCCACCCCTGTCTCGCTCCCTTCCTCCACGCCAGTGAGGAGGACGGCGAGCAGGAGGACAAGACCATCTGGTACTACAGCACCAAGGTGCAGCTGGCTGAGCTGATCGACTGCCTGGACAAGGGCTACTGGGAGGCCCACCTGTACGCCACGCTGGAGGAGATCAGGGACGAGGTGCACACGCACATGGACATCACCGAGGAGCTCACCAACAAGGCCCGCGGCGTCAACAAGTGCTTCCTCACCGCCGCCAACGGTAAGAGATGTGGACGCATTCAGATAGGGCATGTTTGTTCTTCATAACCGATATCTATCTGACATGTAGAATACAGATCTCTATTAAGGACATTTCTGCAACGTTTACCTACTGAAAGAGGCCTAGGGTGTGCGCACACACACACACACACACACACAGGTTTTTGGATTTTTTTCATATTTTGTTCTCGGACTGGTATTGTCATTTCAGAAGAATGTTTTAGCAGTTGTTTGCGTAGTTATTTACTATTAAACTACCGGTATGACACACTGACAGCGTGCCTATTGAATGCAGCTCTCTGTACGCTGTTCGATAACTAACTTATAAATGCCCTATCATAGTACACATCCTATTGTTTCCTTCCTTTTGAAGTCTATCCTTGTGTTACTATCATTGGAAGGGTGAAAGCTTTGCATTGAATCTATTGAGACCCCAGGGAATTTTGAGCACAGTTTGGTAGGCTAAAGCTGTTATGTATTTGTTTTCCCATTGCAAAGTAAGTTTGGGCTTTTTCTTCAAATAAGACAGTTTTGTGCGTATCCTAAATGGCACCCTATTCCCTATGTAGTGCACTACTTTTGACCAGGCCCCATAGGACTCTGGTCAAAAGAAGTGCACTATAAAGAGAATGGGGTGCCATTTGGGATGCACACTTAGTCAAGAGCGAGTACTTCCAGTAAGGAGTGTTTGACTCTGACAAATAAAATCAATGATTAGTTGTTTGGCTGTTTCCATCAGTCATTGGTTGGTTTGGCTGTTTCCATCAGTCATTGGTTGGTTTGGCTGTTTCCATCAGTCATTGGTTGGTTTGGCTGTTTCCATCAGTCATTGGTTGGTTTGGCTGTTTCCATCAGTCATTGGTTGGTTTGGCTGTTTCCATCAGTCATTGGTTGGTTTGGCTGTTTCCATCAGTCATTGGTTGGTTTGGCTGTTTCCATCAGTCATTGGTTGTTTGGCTGTTTCCATCAGTCATTGGTTGTTTGGCTGTTTCCATCAGTCATTGGTTGGTTTGGCTGTTTTCATCAGTCATTGGTTGGTTTGGCTGTTTTGGGACGCACTACTCTCTGTCTCTTGATGTTTGTGATATTCATCATCGGCATCATTTCCTCTGTTTGGTTGGTTCCAACGAGGCCGCCGATTGCCTCCTGCCCACGGCTGCACCTCACAATGTTGTCGGTCTCTGAGTTGGTAACATGAGGGCACTGATCAGCACGGCACCATACACACATGCACACACACATTTCAGATCCATGGTATTGGGTGTGTGTGTATGGGTTTTACAGTTATGACTCGTGCAAGTTGTGCACATTAGCTTTTGCATTTTGTGTGCGCGTGTGTGTCTGCACGTTTGCATATGTTAGGAGGGATGTGCACATGCACATCATGTAAGGCTATAGATATAGTAGTCCATGTATGGTAGTGTTGTTGGTAATTTTTTAGTTTTTTAAACAACTAATTGTCCATGTCAGTTCAATTATTTGAATTGTATTTCGTTCAGTTGTTTTCTGTGAGCTCAATATGCACATGTAAGGTTGTGTATTTATTTTCTTAGTCAACCTTGTGTTCTGTTTCTTTGTGTTCTTGAAGGTACCCCTGTCTTTCATTTGTGTTCATTGATTTCACCTGTGTTAGTTACTCACCTGGTCTCATCAGCTCCTTATGTAGTTCACTTCATTCTGTTTGTGCCTTTGTGAGATATTGTTCATTTTGACTCTACTAAGCCTTTTCCTAGCTCGTTTGTGAGAACCAGTTATAGCCTTCAGTCCTAGTTTTGATTCACCTGCCTGTTTGCCTACCTGTGTATGACCACTGCCTGCCTGTGTATGACCACTGCCTGCCTGTGTATGACCACTGCCTGCCTGTGTATGACCACTGCCTGCCTGTGTATGACCACTGCCTGCCTGTGTATGACCACTGCCTACCTGTGTATGACCACTGCCTGCCTGTGTATGACCACTGCCTGCCTGTGTATGACCACTGCCTGCCTGTGTATGACCACTGCCTGCCTGTGTATGACCACTGCCTGCCTGTGTATGACCACTGCCTACCTGTGTATGACCACTGCCTGCCTGTGTATGACCACTGCCTGCCTGTGTATGACCACTGCCTGCCTGTGTATGACCACTGCCTGCCTGTGTATGACCACTGCCTGCCTGTGTATGACCACTGCCTGCCTGTGTATGACCACTGCCTGCCTGTGTATGACCACTGCCTGCCTGTGTATGACCACTGCCTGCCTGTGTATGACCACTGCCTGCCTGTGTATGGCCACTGCCTGCCTGTGTATGACCACTGCCTGCCTGTGTATGACCACTGCCTGCCTGTGTATGACCACTGCCTGCCTGTGTATGACCACTGCCTGCCTGTGTATGACCACTGCCTGCCTGTGTATGACCACTGCCTGCCTGTGTATGACCACTGCCTGCCTGTGTATGACCACTGCCTGCCTGTGTATGACCACTGCCTGCCTGTGTATGACCACTGCCTGCCTGTGTATGACCACTGCCTACCTGTGACCATGATTCCTGTCTTCTGCGGCGGCGAAATCAACACCTGCCTCGCTCTGCGCGTGAATCTACACCTTTTTCCTCCCTGAGTATTCATTACAGCACATTGTGCTGCAGTTTCTCCAGAGATAAATCACATCATGCCCGAACTGTGCGCTGTAGTAGGGAGTTGTAGTTTCCAACAGGCCAATGTTCTACATAGTTTAGCGCAGAAAAAATATATAATTAACTACGTTGACCATAATCCATTGCACTACTACTTCTGTCCGGTCTGTTTCTTTTACCCGTGCTACGGAGAGATGGAAGAATGAGCAATCAAGTGGGGATACATAGAGAGGAGTTTCTTCAAGGTATCTCTACCTGAAAATACATGATCTAAGTGATTGATAGTTGGTATTCAGCAGTCATAAAAGTATGCCTTATTTACTTTGAAGAACTATTAAAATAATGATTTTGTCAGGTATAGGTAGCAGCTTTATAGAGATGAGATGATGACTTTGAATTAAATAATACATTTGTCAAAAAAAACAAATGTAATCTACACAACAACTGAAATATTTTAGTAAAGTAATGTGAACAAAGAATGGTTAATAAGTGATGGGCAGTCACTACCAATGTGGGACTTTTACTAATTCTTTAATTCTCTGTTGTTACAGCATTCAACCCACATAGTGCATTTAATGTTTAAAAAAATAATTGAAACCGAAATTAAAATCGTAATTCTTTTCTGATAATCGAACCGACACTACCTCAAAAAGCACTAATGTATGTGACTATCATACCGCTATCTCTCTCCCCTGCCTCTGTCAGATTATCATTGTGGATTTACCCTGCCTTCCCAAAGCAAAATCCTAAATATTTCCACACCTCTCATATTTGGGTAAGTAGGCCCTAATCAGTGGGGCAGTGGCAGGTTGGCTGGCTGGTTGTGTTTAAGTGCCTCTATTTCCTCCTGTGCTGGCTTGTCCTGGCTGTAGGCTCTGGGGGCTGTGGCACTGCTCCAGCAGGCTTCACTGGGAGGAGGTCCAAGATGGCAGGACTGAATGCCTCTGAGGCAGAGAGAGAGGGAAAGAGGGAGAGATGGTCAGATAGAGTCATCGGTGGGGGGGGGGGTTGAGGAACAGTGGAAGAATATGGAGGCAAAAGGTCAAAAATTGGGAGGAGAGATAAAGGTGACAAAGAGAGGGAGATGGAAGATGAGGAGGGACATGGCTGTGCTGGGTGTCCTCCTGTCTTCTATACGTAGCTAAGTTAGCCAAGACAGTCCAGCTGAGCCAAAGGTCCCTGGTTCTGAGAGTGTGAGGGGCTCCATTGTCTAACACCAGAGAGCCTGCCAATGACTCCTCCTCTGCCCCCCCCCTCCCCCTCTATCTATCTCTCTCTTTATCCTGCTTGCCCTCTTTCTCTCTCTCTCTTTCTCTCATATCTCCTTCTTCCTCCCCCCAGTTAAGTGAATACTACTCAGTCACGTTGAAGGGCCATAGGAACCAGTACCCATTCCATGACAACTTTACTCTCCAGTCCCAGTTTGGCTGGGCTCCTAACTGTTTCCTCCTCTCCTTCATGACAACTGATCTGATTTAAAGAACAAACGGGATGGTTGAATGTGAAAGGGTGTTAAGGCTATCCAATCCTTTTACCTGTAATTGGTCTCGAGGTGACAACAATAATAGGCTACGTATGCTATGTATGCTATTGCTGAGTCTTTTTAAATTGGGACTTGTATCTGTAGTCTGGTCCTAGATCTGTTTATGTTTGACATGGCAATGACCGTAGGACTTTGTTATAGAGTATTTACAGATGTGGGACCAGGCTATTGTAACTGTACAGTTGTGATGGACTCGGATACAGACTGAGATCCAGTTCTCTGTTGGTGTGCCTCCCGTTGAGAATGAATGGTTTGAAATCTCACCAGTGAGTCTACTTACGACCCGCTCCTGCACACACACTGTGGAAATCACATTATGTCTGAAAGAGTCTTTTACACACTTTGTCTACGTGCGTGTGAGAGAGAAACGCCACACACACACACACACACCATAAGACACTGGCATCAGGAGAGTGATGACAGATCCCAGATTGGGCCCCCTAAGAAGACACTTTAGGCTGCTGTCAAGGCTTCTCCACCGCCCACACACACGCTCTCCGGCGACAAATGACAGAGGAAGTAGGCTATCGTTGATGCCCGAAACAACCCGTTTCTCTTTGTCACCATGAAATAACCTGCTTCGTCACAGAGTACGATTTAAAGTTCTCCCCATGTGGTCCTGCGATAGAGTGGAAGTCACACATTAATACAGGCTCTCTTCTTTGCTTTACCGCATTGAGCAGTTGTCTAAACCGTGACAAGTTCTCGCTATGCGGCTATCATTTCAGATAAGTGTCATTTTGAGGCGGTGTTCAATTCAAAGCACAGCTGGGTGCTAATGTGCTCATTCCCAGACAGACGACATGGCCGTTCCTATAGCATATCCCAGAGAGAAGCACAGGTAGTGGCAGGCTTTCAAGCATAGGTTTGAATGTTTGATTCATCTGGCAGAGTTGCTCCGTGGTCAAATCAGAAGATGTATCGATTTAAGCGTACTCTGTTAGTGTGGGATAAAGCTTTAGCGAATGCGTAGGCTGGCTGACTACACACACACACCATCGCTTGCTGGCAAGAGCACGAAGAATGCTCTGAGTTAGAACTGTTTTATAGGCTAGTCAATAAAACCGTAGTTTATGCTCAGACCGTATGAGACAGTCAAGGTGTAGCTCGGGTGCATAACTCGGCGCCTTGATTTCGGCAGTCCTGCTGGTTTCAATTTCTACCTGACGTATCACCGTAGCTCAGATTTCATTGTGTTGTCCTTGATCGTGTTTTAGTCTATATACTGCTAGTTATTTGATATTTCTGGATGAACGTTTTTTCAAGATGTTTAGTTTTCCCACAATTAAACATTTCTGACAAAGGATAATATGTGTTTTTAATGATCTAATCAATTAAATGACTCAATCAATCGGTGTCCTCTCCCTTCTCCAGAGGAGATCCTGAACCGGCTGAGGGCCAAGCAGGAGCAGGAGCTGGAGGAGGTGAAGCGCCGGGCGGCAGAGGAGAGAGAGAAGGCGGAGGCGCAGAAAACTCTCCGGAAGGAGGAGGAGACGGAGGGGGGAGAGCCAAAGGAGAAGACTGATGACCTAGAGAAGAAGAGAGAGGAGGAGGGAGCAGGGGAGGGTAAGGCTGAGAAGGACAAGGACAAGGCGACCAAAGAGGGGACCACCATTACAGGTAAGAGACACACACACACCATCTAACTACAGCTACTACTACATCATGGTCCTACAGGCTCTACGGGCTGTTTGATATTACTGTGTCTTGATATAGAGCGATGTAGGCCTAATTAATTATTGATCCGTTACCCACAGCTCTCTTCTCTTTCTGAGCCAATTAGAAGAAATCCCTTGTGTTGCGCTGTCAACACATCGGAGACCACTTTGTCAACTTAAAACAATGCCTTCAGCAATACTGCTGATAACCCCTCTGTAATAAGTGTCCTCACACCAAGATTTACACAATGCCTACTAGTCTCATTACAATACAGCATCGTCTATATACAAACGCTGGAGGTTCTTGTTGTGCATATTCCACACAAAGTCTGATAAATACACTTTGACCAACTCTGTTTGAAATGTGTAATGTTATTGGCCGCCATCTTGGCACCAAAAGTTCCAAGATAATTACATTCTAGCGAGAATGCACATTTGAATGGAGTTAAAATGTTTTCAACATGTAGCATAGTTTGCCAAACTCTGAATATCTGCTTCTCTGATTGAAGCCGAGCTGGCTCCTTCTACTGGTGAGGGCTCCATCCCTGAGGGGAGTAAGCCTGATCTCCCGGCTCCACAACCCACCCTCCCCGCAACAGAGGCCCCTAGCCCTGTTGTGGGGGGGCAAGACCTCCCTACCGGGGCCCGAGAGCCTGGGGACGAGGCCAAAACCAACATGGAGGGCGTGCAGGAGGCACAAGGTACCAGGGGGGTGGTGTCTCTGTGAACTTTGAACCCCATTCATCATCCCCCTCCATTCAATTCCTGTGCCTGGGTTGTTCCTCCCCACACATCCCGCCTCCCCCATGTCGGATCGCTCTACCATTGGTTTCTGTCCCTCTTGCATCCCTCATTTCATTGGCTGTCAAGCACCTCAATAATTTATCCTGCAAACAGCAGGATTTTCCATCCCTTGCGAACACCTGAATTTCAGCTTCGGTATTGAACGCTTGTCGCAACTCTGCCGAATACATGCTTTTATTTCATTCCAAAAGAACACTTAAAGCTAATTGCTTTGATATGCAATCAGACTAAATAGCTTGGCATGAATCACCATGAGTTTAAGACAATGCATTTGATTCTGAACCTTGCGTGTAAAACATGCCTTTAATGCATGGGTCCAGATCACTATAACTATGAATCATCATACCCCTATTGGCTGTGTAAAAGGCTGTGTGTGGGCACTACAGGAATGACACGCATGCTGCTTCATGACACTAGAGGGCACTGTTGCATGTCCTTTTAACTTTTGATGGGACTGTCTTCTCTTGAGAAGTCCACATCCCAGGCAAACAAAAATATCTAGATTTGATTACATGCCACAATCCAAAATGAATGAAAAAGATAGGCACCATATAATTTCCGGATTCCCTGGTGCTTATCGTTCATTTGGGTCGAGGCATATAGCTGGAATCGACATGCATGATTGTGTGGGATGTGGACTCATTTTGACATACGACTAACTTCGATGTCTGAAAATAACAATCTTTAATTTTGCACTATAACATCCCTTTAAAGCATGATTTTAAATAGTGACTTTTGTTGTGATTTTTTTTTTTCAAATTTATTTGTGGTTTTAGAGAAGGCAGGTTCTGAGTCTATCTCTCCCAGGGGAGAGGGGGTCCCCAGCCTGAGCCAGCCCCCTCATCCCAGTGGTGAGGAGAACAGTAACAGCAGCACCATTGCCAGGGAGGCCCCCAGGGTCCCGGAGGAGCCCGACCTGGCCGACAGGTCCTCTCAGTCCTCTATCAACAGCCAGGACGACCAGGGGGTGAACGGCGAGACCGGTGGAAAGCGGTCGGCAGTCACTCCGGGAGGCCGCATGGTGACCCGCCTGCGTAACCCGGAGAGTAAGCTGAGCCAACTGAAGAGCAAGAAGGTGGAGGAAGCTGTGAACGAGGCCAACAAGGGCTACAAGGAGGGCAAAGAGGTGATCACTATTCATCTACAAAAAATATTGATTAGCCGTTGGATTCCTAGCTATCCTTAGATTGTTGAACCAAACTTTTTCCGGAATTGTGGGCCAAATGTTTTGTTCTAAAAATATCATGCATTTATTTCAATTCAAGTGTCGCTCGTCTGTTATCAAAATATAATGTATTTGATTTACCTTTGATTTGATCCCCCCTCTCCTCACTCCAGGTGCTGGTGGTGACCCCGGCAGGCGACGTGTCGCGCCTCAGCACCCGCAGCCTAACAAGCAAGGAAGTGGTGATGAAGGGCACACTCAGCCACTTCTTCAAGCTGGGCCAGGAGGGCAAGTACCGCGTCTACCACAACCAATACAGCGGAAATACGCTGGCCCTCAACAAGCCCCAGCACCGCGAGGACCTGGACAAGCGGCGACACCTCTCGCACAAGGTAAACTTTAAGATAAAACTTATTTTAAGATAACTTTAGCTTGCACACACCTGAAGGAGTCAACAAAAACTTGAACAAATAAACACTTGCGATAAGTTTTACGGTCAACTATTTAAAGGGATACTTTGAGATTTTGGCAATGAAGCCCTTTATCTACTTCCCTAGTTAGCAACTTTCTTCAAACCGCACGCAGAGACATAAGAATGGTATTCATGAATTTGTCTGACTGTGAGGGAAGTAGATAACGTGCTTCATTGCCCAAAACTCGGAAGTATCCCTTTAAGCCTTTGATGCCACCTTTCAGTCTTCTTTGTATCTTGTACAGTACTGTCCTTGTTTGATTTGAGCTGTTTTCTTCCATCTTTCTAATTGTTGCTCCTTAAAGCAATTTTAAGTTTCTTTTAGATGTACAGTGCTTTGTGATTTCCCCATGTAATGAAAAGCTCTCTACTTATAAAACGTATTTTATTATCCAGTTTTGCATGACGCCGGCAGGCGACTTCAAGTGGAACGGCTCCATCCACGGCTCCAAAGTGCTGACCATCTCCACGCTGCGCCTCACCATCATCCAGCTGGAGACCAACGTGCCCGCACCCTTCATGCACCCCAACTGGGCCTCACACCGGTACGGATGGAATGTGGGCTCTGGGTGGTTTTGAGATCCTAGTTGGTTGATTTATATGTTATGTAAGAATTTGATCAAAATGTTTTTAACCCATAAGAGTTTAAGCCAGGGGTGTGTGTGGGGGGGGGGGGGGGGGTTCTACTAAGCTATTTGATTTAGAATTTTAAGACCCCTTGAAGTATAAAAACAAAATGTAGAATGATTATATTTCTTTGCGTTACTGCTATTAGCCCATACAAACGCGTTGAATAGCAGATTCACTACATTGAACATCAGTCCCCTCAAAAACATCTAAGGGAATTTTGTTTTCAAGTGTCTGTCCTATATCTGAGAGAGAGAAGAAAGATTGGGAAACATACATTTTTTTGGACATGTATTTAACCCCTTATTTTTGGCATTGAACAGTCTCCATTTAAACTTCCATAAATGTTTTCAACTGGTACGGGGACCTTCAGACGAATCTTGTGAGGCCTGTCCTAGAACAAACAACCAAGATGTATATGTTTGTGAGAGTCTCACCTTTCCACAGAGGACTCATATTAGTGTTGCCCAAACTGTTCGGACACTACAGACAGAAGTTGGTAGATCGGCTGTACCGAATTCAGATGATTCCAAAGATGCTTGTGGGGGTGTCGTAGAGCAAAATGGAGAACACCATCGTGTTTGTGAGAGTCTCATCTTTCTATAGTTTTGTAGGCCAAACCATTTGGAAGCTACAGACGATTTTGTGAGAAGACCGATTTTCGGGATGTCTCATGGTCTGACAAACACCGCTCTAGCTCTTTCACCGCAGATGCGGAAGTGCGACATAGGCGGATTAGGTGAATTGAGACTGATCCAATGCAAAAAAACTCTCTCTAACTTAAACTGAGTTTAAAAATTTTTCTGCTGTTGTATTATGCTAATTGAAATGTATGCAGGGGGCGTGGACATCGACCTTAGGGGGTTAAGTGTTCGTTTAACCATTGTGTGCTCTTCCTCGTTGGGGGAGGGGGCACAGGCTATCATTTAGATAGCACCAAATTGTGTCACAAATTACTAACATGTTTGTTTTTACATGTTCATTGAAGTTAGCGTGCTCTGCTCTTGTTCAGTTCTGACCCCAGCAGTCCCAGGTGACAGATAAAGTCACACTGTCATTGTCTGATGTCACCATGCTTCCATATGATGGATAACACCATTGTCTGACTCCCTTTGGCTTTGTTTTGGTTTTCATCAGGAACAACTGGATTAAGGCGGTGCAGATGTGCAGTAAGGCCAGGGAGTTTGCCCTGGCCATGGCCATCTTGGAGTGTGCCATCAAACCTGTGGCCCTGCTCCCTGTCTGGAAGGACTCTCTGGGACACACTAGGCGAGTAGACTCAGAGCACACACACACACAGTCACGTCTTTCACTTTAAACTGCCATCAAGTCATCAAGGGAACCTAATTTACAGTGTTATGTCATCTTTACATTACCACTTCAAATAATTCCTTAATACCATTTAATCATACAAGTCTGCAGCCACTTCAAAGTCGGACTTCTTAGAACAAGTGTAAACCCTAGACCAGTGGCAGCTGCTGAATACCAAGGGCGGGGTGGTTGGAGATGTGAACAAAGTAGCATGACAGAAATATAATGCTTAAGTTCTCAAACTATCTGTAGTTTCTTTGAATAGATACTGTATATAAAGCGATCTGTGCAACAGCATAAATACACCTATTTCACTTTTGCATGTAAAAAAAACAAGTCTTGTTGATGAACCTGGCCTGAGTGCAGTGGCAGCCATGTATTGCATTTTTGTACAGCTTTGACAGTGCTACTGTATCTTTTTTGACACAGGAAGACCCAAACGGCGTTCCATAGTATGTATGTCGTGAAGCTAATAGCAGTGACGCTATTACTGTGTAACTCCGGTCAGGTCGCACTTGGTAGTGTGAACCGGTGCTTGACCAGTCGGCGAAAGCCCACAACAGAGAACCGTTGATTGTCAAGGGAAATGATTTCCATTATCTTGGCTTTAATGGATTTTGCCTTTTGAGTTGTCTTGCTGAAATGCTCTTTCTCTTTCAAATGACTGCTCGACTTGTTGACTGCTCGATCCACACAGCAGACATTGTGGGCTAGGTTAGGAATGCTGTGTTGCACGTGTAGCGCAGAATTTTACGTGCCGTCATTACATCATGTACCTACGTTATATAGGTATGCACGTCAGCTTTGACATCGGTTTTGTACATCGGCGTTAAACTAGACATCAGCTGATACCGATGTTGGCGTTTTTAGCTAATATCGGCCGATTCCGATATGTTCACCGATATATCGTACATCCCTAATGGACACTGAAACTGACACAGGAAACGGAGCAGAGACCTTCAACCATGACACAGGTAATACTGTTGAGAGTTCAAATTAGGAAAACATCCAACAACAGCCACATGTGTTAAGACAACATGGATGTTCCAATCTGAAAACTGGACTAACTGTTAAATACATGGACAAGAAAATGGTATTCCACATACAGCAACCGTCATTGGACGAGCAGGAAAAGCCAAAGGAAAACACCAGAACTGGTACAACTCTGAACCAGCTATAATTTCTGGTACAACAGGGTCAGCTGACCTGTCACTTGTAGATAAGCTCAGAATTGAACAAATGGAAAATCGAGAAACAGAATGACATTCAAAATGAAAAGTGTACTTGAAAAAAAGGGCGTGTCTTTTGACTCAGCTAAGCTAGATGAGCCCTGTAATTGGAGGAAAAATTGAGTGTTTGTGGAAGTCAAAGACATTGGCCAAAAATGTGTCTCAACAAGGTGGGTGTGTACCCTTAAAGAATCATTAACTGGAATAGTGCCTAAAGCACATCTAGTGGCTAGAGGTTTTGAGGAGCTGGGTGCTAAAGGACTCCCATAAGATTCGTTGCATCCCTAGTGGGCCTCCCGATGCACCGGTCTAAGGCACTGCATTGCAGTGCTAGAGGCATCACTAAGGACCCGGGTTCGATCCCTGGCTGTATCACAACGGTCCGTGATCAGGAGTCCCATAGGGCGGCGGACAATTGGCCCAGCGTTGTCTTGGGTTGGGGGGGGCTTTACTAGTAGGCCGTCATTGTAAATAAGAATTTGTTTGTAACTGACTTGCCTGGTTAAATAAAACCTAAAAATAGTATGAAGCAATGCATTCAAAGTGATATGTTTGTATAAACATTGGCACACAGTGCCTTCCAAATGGAATCCTATTCCCTGTATAGTTCACTACAAAAGTAGTACGCTACATAGGGAATAGCGTGCCATTTGGAACGTTGCCCTGCTCTAGCAGCTCCTCTGTCCCCTCCCGTCCTTCACACGAAGACCAGTTTACCCAGAGGTGATCAGCAGCAGATCAAATGGCCCACCCCCGGCGTGTTGCACAATATTTATATACTGGGGGAAACACTGCTACTTGTTCTACTGATGGGTATAGACCCCAACCCCCCTCCTTAAGACTTGATTATGTTATAGTAAGGGTGGGTGTGCAGAGTCAGTCAAGGGGCTCGCATCATTTGTGTGTGTGTTGCATGGGGCCTTGCCAAGAGCAACGAGGGAGTTACCCTCCTACTTTTTGATCCGGGCTAGCCCAGACCTTTCACTCACACCAGAGTGTATTGAAGGAAGCCGCTTTTGAACCGACTGTTTGACTTTCTCTCTCGTCTCCCTTTCTGTGCCACCATGCAGGCTACACCGTATGACGTCCATGGAGCGGGAGGAGAAGGAGAAGGTAAAGAAGAGGGAGAAGAAGCTGGAGGACGAGGAGACCATGCAGCAGGCCACCTGGGTCAAGTACACCTTCCCCATCAAGCACCAGGTATTACACACACACACACCCGCACACAGACACACTCACACATACACACACACACACACACTTAAGGGCTGCTACACATGCACAGACACATACACCCTTTTCATTTGGCCCTTGTTTACCGACCGCGCCCAGGCCCTTTTAAGTCCAAGCGCTACCACTCTATTTATGACCGGGCCGTTCACCATCACCCCTAATCGCCAGGACGTGTTTAATTGCAACTTCCTGCCTCCCAGAATGGCGAACGGTGCTGAAAGCCCTTTGATGAGGCGTGAGTGTCCGAGCTCCGGGGGGAGTGTCAACTTTCACATAGTGGCCCTACTAGATGTGTTTACTTAATGGTGGGTGTGAATAACCTATGGCCCTCTCATTTCTCTCTCTCTCTCTCCCCCCCTTCTCTCACTCCTGTCCTCTTTATCACTCGTTCCCCCCTTCTCTCTCTGCTGCCCGCTTTCTTCTTCCCTTTGTACCCTCCCACCTCTCTCTCCTTTCCACTTCCGTCATTCTGCTCTTTCCGTCTCTCTATCTCTCTCTCTCTGTCTCTCTCTCCCGTGTGAAGGTGTGGAAGCAGAAGGGAGAGGAGTATCGCGTGACGGGCTGGGGCGGCTGGAGTTGGATCAGCAAGACGCATGTGCACCGCTTCCTGACCAAGCTGCCCGGCAACACCAACGCCAACTACCGCGCCGAGCTGGAAGGTCAGCAGGAGCGTTCTAGTTTGTGTCCTCTTCATAGAGATAGATAGAGCTCTCATCTTTGTATCTGTGCCTTTATGGCATCTGTGACAGCACTGGCAATGTCAATGCAAAAACGAAATATATACAAATAGAGATCTTTATCCATCTCTATGATTTGGTTTGAAAAAAATCAAGGAATTCAGTGGACAAATGTAGCTGTCAAACACCTCCTCTTATTTCTTAATTGCCAAAAGTTGTGAGAAATGTACGATTCAATTATTAAGTCACATGGGATAATGTCCTCTGTGAAATTGCCTACTAATATAAATGTGTCTATGATAACTAAAACATGTATGTTTTCTTCCTTTGCAGCTGCCAGACGTGGCGAGATATGCAACTTGCTGGACTTGGGTCCAAGGCCAAGGTTGTTCAAAACAACTGTAGTTTCAGAACCCCAGGGAAGCAGAAGACCTGTAGAGAAAGATGGGGGTGCTACCACCACCACCACTACCACCCCAGAGCCCTCAGCAGACCGCCTGTCGGGAGAGAAGACGAAGGAAAAGCCAGATGAGGGAAAGAAAGAAGAGAGTGACGGGCCAGCAAAAGTGAAGATGCAAGACTACGCTGCAGAGGAGGCTGCTGACAAGATGGAGGTGGACCCTAGCCTCTCAGACTCAGGACAAGATGATGAAAAAGGTTAGCGCTTTTATAGACGGTCATTGACTCCCTTATTGATTTTTAGCTTTAACTTCGCTTACTAACACATGCAATATCAGTCACACGTATTATTGAATCAATCAGATCTCATACTGCTCTACATGCCAATGTGAAGGGAGGCTCACATACTTCCATACTTGGGCACTAAGCTTCTTCACCATTGTTCTGACGAGAGGATAAGAAGGATGATCCAGTAACTTATGTGTCCATTTTGTGTTTTTCTCTCAGGAACCTGCAGCAGCCCAGGGACCGAGACGGAGACAACGTCCGTGAGGCAGGAGCTCAGTGAGGGGAATGCAAGGCCCTTTAACTACGATGTGGTGGACGTGGCCCAGGGCTTCCTGATGCGCGTGGCCTACAAGAAGAAGGTCAAGGCCTCCAAGCTGGACGGTCTGCTGGAGCGGCGCGTCAAGCAGCACGCCCTGGAGGAGAAGCAGAGGGCTCAGGTCTCCCTGTCCAAGCCTACCCCAGTGAAGACCACCCCGGCCCTGCCGCAGACCCCACTCCAGCCCCAAACTCCGACTCGGGCCCAGAGTCCCACAGTGAAATTGGAGTTCAGCACCCCTTCGGTGCCACCTGCGCTTGCTCCATTATCAGTCAAAGGGGAGGTGCAGGCGGGCCCTTCAAAGACCGCTGAGGGGTTCCCTCACCCAGCCAAAGAGCCTGCAGCAGAAGCATTCCCTAGGACACAAAACCAAATGACCCCCCAGAAACAGGAGGGAGACCTCCCTGAGAGGACTATAGGGCCCACAGGGGCCGGTTCAGGGCAGGAAGGCCTTAAAAGGCCCAGCAGCACAGCGGAACCAATGGAAACTCAGAGTTCAGGTGGGATCCACTACACTGGCAGACCATCAGAGTCTTCCAGCGACAAGCCCACTTCCACCGAGGGTGCAGGACCTGAAGTGGCCATTTTTAAACCACACTCCACAACGATTTCTCCAAGCACTATAACCCAGGAGGGAAGCCATAGTGCAGCTACTGTTCCTAAACCCCCCCAGCAAAGCACAGAGAAGAACGGGAAGGGGCCCGAGCAGAGGCAGGGCAATGGACAGAGCAGCACTGAGGCCATCGCCACAGGGTCCCAGCACTCCTCTCTACCTCAGATCAATGGAAATGACAGCGTGGAGGCTAAAGCCTTGACCAACTCTTTACTAACTCCTAACGAGCCCTCCAACGTTCACACTAACAGCTCTGAGGTCAAAGTGAACAGCCTAGGCAAGGCAGAGGGAGAGGGTCAAGTAGGCTCTACCCTTAAGCCCTTGCTCAACGGCAATGTGGCCCCTGTAGCCGAGAAGACCGGGCCGGACAGCACGGAACCGAGACCGGCTCCAAGGGTAGAGGTGGAGAGCAAGGTCATAGTGTCGGTGCAGGACTGCCAGCCCCCGGTGAAGGTGGCCAGGCTGGAAAACAACATGGAGGCGCTCGGATCTACGACCACCCAGAGCACCCAGCAGCTCAACAACACCCAGCCCATGGAAGTTAAGCTCGATGCTGCCACGCCCAACAAAATGTCCTCCTCGTCGGTGCGCTCTGCGGAGGAGAGCAGCAACAGTGGGGTGGGATCCCTCTGTAAGACCATACTCACCCAGGTAACCACCACAACCACCACGGTATCCACAGAGTCTCGGCTAACGGCGGGGGTCTCAAGCTCTTCGGGGACGACGCCCGCGCCCATCGTCTCAACCACCGAGAGCAGTGCGGTGTCCACACTCACCACCATGACCAAAACCACCGTGACCAAAATGCGCACACCCACGCCCGACAGCCAATCGGACGAGAGCCACAGCGAAACGGTGACCGAGTACAAGACCACGCTCTTCGCCGCCCACAAGGAGTCCTCTCGTTCAACCTCCTCTGTTTCGGGGGTCGTGACCTCGACAACCTCCACCAAGGGCCGCGTTCGCCTCCTCAAGTTCTCGCGCACCAAGAAGACGCGCTCGGGAACCGCCTTGCCATCCTACCGCAAGTTTGTTACCAAGAGCCAGCGTAAGAGCATCTTTGTCCTGCCCAACAACGACCTGAAGAAGCTGGCACGGCGGGGTGGCATCCGGGAGGTGTCCATCTTCAGCTACAACGCCAAGCCGGCCCAGGACATCTGGCCCTACCCCTCGCCCAGACCCACTTATGGCATCACATGGAGGTGAAAACACAGTTTTTAAGATTTCTCATTGGCTCCCCTGTTTTCAACGGGTTAGCGCTTTAACTAACGGCATTATTTGATATGATTAAGGCCCTGAGTTTTGCCAGACTACCTGGCAAGGGAAAACTCAGGGCCTTAAATATGAGTTTTCTAGTGCTCCATCTGATTTATGATTAGCGTTAGTTTCAGTCTTGCACTCCATCAACTCTGAGCTATGATACAGTCACTGCACCACAAAAACTGGAACCTCGAGTATTAATGCTCCGGCGAACGATATTCACGTCTGTCCTGTTGATTTGTTGGTTATGCCTTCTGTTTGCCGGTAGTGGGTTTGGCCCCTGTGACTCTGTTGTGGCTCTCACAGAGAGACCTCAGGTTATTTTGACCACCGCCTTTTACTGCCTGCCTTTTTACTGCTAGACGTGAATCATACTGGCGGTCTGCAAGTGTCAGGATATTCGCGTTGCGCATTAACCACGCCGAGGATGTTTTCCCTGCCTGTGGCCAGTCAGTCACACTGGACACGGAGGAATGTCTTTCCCTGTGTGCATCCCAAATGGCACCCTATTCCCAATATAGTGCGCTACTTTTGGCCGGGGCCCTATGGCATACTATGGTATAGTAGTGCACTCTATAGGGATTAGAGTGCCTTTTGGGATGCACTCCTTTACTGTCCCAATGTTTTTTTTTGTTTTTTTTTTTACATTTGTTCAACCTTTTTAAATGGCCAATTGAGGAAGCATTGGAAGCATACCAAAGAGTCAGGTTCATAGCCAACCTCGCTAACAAGGAACTAACACGGTCATTTTACCTGGCTGCCAGGGTTGACTTATTCATTTTATGAACTCTGTGTGAGTGTGTATGTGCTCATGTACCTTTATGGTAGCAGACATAGGCTGTGTGTGTTGGTGACCCCAGACAGTTGTCTTTGCGCGTGCGTATATGCGTGTAGGTGCACGCGCTTGTGCTCCTGTGTGTGTGGTAACCTATTTGTCTCTCTCTGTAGGTACCGTCTCCAGACAGTGAAGTCCCTGGCAGGGGTCAGTTTGATGCTGAGGCTACTGTGGGCCTGTCTGAGGTGGGACGACATGGCCGTCAAGCCCTCCACCGCTGTAGGCACCACGCGCACAGGTAGACCATCCTTTCTCTACATGTATCGCAACACCCACCCACCCATATACACTACCGTTCAAAAGTTTGGTGTCACTTAGAAATGTCCTTGTTTTTTGTCCATTAAAATAACATCAAATTGATCAGAAATACAATGTAGACATTGTTGATGTTGTAAATGACTATTGTAGCTGGAAACGGCTGATTTTTAATGGAATATCTACATAGGCGTACAGAGGCCCATTATGAGCAACCATCACTCCAGTGTTCCAATGGCACGTTGTGTTAGCTAATCCAAGTTTATCATTTTAAAAGGCTAATTTATCATTAGAAAACCCTTGTTAGCAGAGCTGAAAACAGTTGTTCGGATTAAAGAAGCAATACAACTGGCCTTCTTTAGACTAGTGTCTGGAGCATCAGCATTTGTGGGTTTGATTACCGGCTCAAAATGGCCAGAAACAAAGCACTTTCTTCTGAAACTCATCAGTCTATTCTTGTTCTGAGAAATAAAGGCTATTCCATGAGAGAAATTGCCAAGAAACTGAAGATCTCGTACAACACTGTGTACTACTCCCTTCACAGAACAGCACAAACTGGCTCAAACCAGAATATAAAGAGTGGGAGGCCCCAGTGCACAACTGAGCAAGAGGACAAGTACATTAGAGTGTCTAGTTTGAGAAACAGACGCCTCACAAGTCCTCAACTGGCATCTCCATTAAATAGTACCCGCAAAACACCAGTCTCAACGTCAACAGTGAAGGGGCAGAGTTCCTCTGTCCAGTGTCTGTGTTCTTTTGCCCATTTTAATCTTTTCTTTTTTTTTATCTTTTCTTTTTATTGGACAGCCTGAGATATGGCTTTTTCTTTGCAACTCTACCTAGAAGGCCAGCATCCCGGAGTCGCCTCTTCACTGTTGACATTGAGACTGGTGTTTTGCGGGTTCTATTTAATGAAGCTGCCAGTTGAGGACTTGTGAGGCGTCTGTTTCTCAAACTAGAGACACTAATGTACTTGTCCTCTTGCTCAGTTGTGCACCGGGGCCTCCCACTCTTTCTATTCAGGTTAGAGCCAGTTTGTGCTGTTCTGTGAAGGGAGTAGTACACAGCGTTGTACGAGATCTTCAGTTTCTTGGCAATTTCTCGGATGGAATAGCCTTCCTTTCTCAGAACAAGAATAGACTGACGAGTTTCAGAAGAAAGTTCTTTGTTTCTGGACATTTTGAGCTTGTAATCGAACCCACAAATGCTGATGCTCCAGCTTCTTTATTCAGAACAACATTTTTCAGCTGTGCTAACATAATTGCAAATGGGTTTTCTAATGATCAATTAGCCTTTTAAAATTATAAACTTGGATTAGCTAACACAACGTGCCATTGGAACACAGGAGTGATGGTTGCTGATAATGAGCCTCTGTACGCCTATGTAGATATTCCATAAAAAATCTGCCGTTTTCGGTTACAATAGTCACTTACAACATTAACAATGTCTACACTGCTTTCTGATCAATTTGATGTTATTTTAATGAACAAAAAATTTGCTTTTCTTTCAAAAACAAGGACATTTCTAAGTGACCCCAAACTGTTGAACGGTAGTGTACATTGTAGGGGAAGTGTACAAGCTTGATGTAGTCATTGCATGCTAAGAATATGGGACCAATTACCAAACTTTTTACTACACATATGAGTGCATTTGTCCAAATACTTATGACACCTTTTAATTGGGGGACTAGATACATAAAGTGCTTTAATTTCTAAACTGTGAAACTGATAGTGCCTTCAGAAAGTGTTCACACCCCTTGACCTTTTCCACATTTTGTTGTGTTACAGCCTGAATTTAAAATGTATTCAATTTAGATTTTTTTGTCACTGGCCTACACACAATACCCCATAATGTCAAAGTGAAAATATGAACCAATTTTTTTTTTTTTTTTAAATGTCTTGAGTCAATAAGTATTCACCCCCTTTTGTTATTGCAAGCCTAAATAAGTTCAGGAGTAAAAATGTGCTGCCCATTCGTTTGTAGCTCAAACGGTTTGGTTGCTACCAAGCAAATTACATCTACTGTACATATTTCAAACTAGTCTCCTGACACTTTTAGGGGTCATATAGCAAAACAGTATCTCCCTTTTCCATAGAGGGGTCATAATAGTTTGTAGGCCACACCGTTCGGACTCTACAGACGTTTACGTGAGAAGAATGATTTTCTGGATGTCTCATGGTCTGACAAACACCGCTGTAGTTCTGCCACCTTTCACCTCCGATGTGGAAGTGCGACAATGGCGGATGTGCTGGATTGAGACTCATCCAATTCAATTAAACAGATATCTCTAGCTTTTCCTTCCTGCTGAGTTCCGGTCGAATTGGACCGATTTACAAGTTTTCTCTCTGAAAATTGTAGTTAATTTAATCTGATTGTCATAATGTTCCATGACTTTGTCCAAACAGGGCATCTGAACACACAAAATACATTTTGATGATTTTCATTACGTTTTGGGGGTTATATTTAACTTTTGTACACCTGTGGTGTTCCCGGTCAAAAATGACCGGTCATTAGAAATGAATGGGTGAGACTACAATTAGTGTATAAAATTGAGTTCAGGCACATGCCCATTCATCAGATGGACACACTTCCTCTCCCAGACCCCCACATGCATGTGTGTTTGAGCACACACACACACCTCACTTCCCTTCTTGGCTTCCATGGCAACCCCCACAGGAAACTTTCCCCAATAGAATCTTTCCCCCACGGGAACCACACCTGTCAGCATTGTCACAAACAATCGCAACATTGTTTCAATAATATATAGAACTTTTCTGCAGCTCTGGTATATAAAGCTTGTTTGAGGCCCTGCTCACAATTCATTCTGTGGCAGCACAATGACCAAACGATATACTGTATGTGAGGCTCTTGATCATATCTTTGATCATGACACTGGTGAGGAGGAGAGAGTCATTATTAAACTTTGACACAAATGAGTCTGATAAATAGCACAATACATTTCATCTGAGTATTTGTTATACTCAAATAATCCATACATTATGCTTTTTTTTACTCAAAAACGAGTTGTATGAGCTCAGGTCAATGAGGCCTACAGGCCATAAATAGAAAATAGAAGTTCAAAACTTGTAATGTTCACAAGAACTTAAGTTGATAAAAAGATCTAGCACAACGGTAGGTGATAATATATGTATTATTATGAATTTATAATCAGCTATAATGGGGCGGTCATTTTGGACCGGGAACACAGAATTAATTAACTAGAAACGAGCACAACAGTAGGGTTAAACTGATGGATTTTGATGGGGATTTTTTTGTTATGTAACTTAGATTAACGCACCGGCGCGTCAATCGACTTTAGGGGGTTAACAAGTCACATTAAATTGCATGGACTCTCTGTGTGCAGTAATAGGGTTTAACATGATTTCTGAAAGATGACCGCAACTCTGCCCCATACAATTATCTGTAAGGTCCCTCAGTCAAGCAGTGAATTTCAAACACAGATTCAACCACAAAGACCAGGGAGGTTTTCCAATGTCTCGCAAAAAAAGGGCACCTATTGGTAAAGGAAAGGGACAGTTGTACAACTGAATGCCTTCAACTAAAATGTGTCTTCCACATTTAACCCAAACCTTCCGAATCAGAGAGGTGACTGGGGGCTGCCTTAATCGACATCCACGTCTTCGGCGCCCATTGGTAGATGGGTAAAACATTTAAAAAGCAGACATTGAATATCCCTTTGAGCATGGTGAAGTTATTAATTATACTTTGGATGGTGTATCAATACACCCAATCACTACAAAGATAAAGGTGTACTTCCTAACTCAATTCCCGGAGAGGATGGAAACTGCTAAGGGATTTCACCATGAGGCCAATAGGGACTTTAAAACAGTAACAGAGTTTAATGGCTGTGATAGGAGAAAACATTGTAGTTACTCCACAACAAACCTAAATGACAGAGTGAAAAGAAGGTAGCCTGTACAGAATAAAAATATTCCAAAACATGCAGGTAGCGGGGCGGCAAGTAGCCTAGGGTTTAGAGCATTGGGCCGGTAACCGAAAATATCAATGTTTTGTTCCCCGAGCCACTTAGTTATCACTTTTTCCTTATGGCAAGGTGCTCCATCATGCTGGAAAATGCATTGTTCGTCACCAAACTGGTCCTGGATGGTTGGGAGAAGTTGCTCTCGGAGGATGTGTTGGTACCATTCTTTATTCATGGCTGTGTTCTTTAGGCAAAATTGTGAGTGAGCCCACTCCCTTGGCTGAGAAACTACTCCACACATGAATGGTCTCAGGATGCTTTACTGTTGGCATGACACAGGACTGATGGTAGCGCTCACCTTGTCTTCTCCGGACAAGCTTTTTTCCGGATGCCCCAAACAATCGGAAAGGGGATTCATCAGAGAAAATGACTTTACCCCAGTCCTCAGCAGTCCAATCCCTGTACCTTTTGCAGAATATCAGTCTGTCCCTGATGTTTTTCCTGGAGAGAAGTGGCTTCTTTGCTGCCCTTCTTGACACCAGGCCATCCTACAAAATTCTTCGCCTCGCTGTGCGTGCAGATGCACTCAGACCTGCCTGCTGCCATTCCTGAGCAAGCTCTGTACTGGTGGTGCCCCGATCCCACAGCTGAATCAACTTTAGGAGACGTTTAGGAAATGTTTTTTGGGGATTCAGTTCATTTGTATGGCAAAGAGGGACTTTGCAATTAATTGCAATTCATCTGATCACTCTTCATAAAATTCTGGAGTATATGCAAATTGCCATCATACAAACTGAGGCAGCAGACTTTGTGAAAATTAATATTTGTGTCATTCTCAAAACTTATGGCCACGACTATAGAAGCACGGTGGCTAGGAAAAACTCCCTAGAAAGGCAGGAACCTAGGAAGAAACCTGGAGAGGAATGTTCCTGAGTGGCCGAGTTACAGTTTTAACTTAAATCTACTTGAGAATCTATTGCAAGACATGAAACTTGTTGTCTAGCAATAAACAACGACCAATTTGACAGAGCATGAAGAATTTGAAAAGAATAATGGGCAAATGTTTCACAATCCAGGTGTGGAAGCTCTTAGAGACTTACCTAGAAACACTCACAGCTGTAATCGCTGCCAAGGGTGCTTCTACAAAGTATTGGCTCAAGGATGTGAATATATATTTAATCCATTTTGAATTCAGACTGTAACACAACAAAATGTGGAATAAGTCAAGGGGTATGAATACTTTCTCAAGGCACCGTATGTATGAAAATACCCTCAAATTAAAAGGTGACATTCTGTGCTGTCGCCTCGTATGAACATTTTTACCTCAAATCCAAAATGCTGGATTATACAGCCAAATTAAAGGTTTTAGTTTTACTGTCTAAATAAATACGTAGGGGAGTATATATCCTAAAATATCCACTATGAAGCCGATTTCCTCTGCTTCTCCTTTTTACTTTTTACTCAAATGTCAGAGGCTTTTCCCATGGAATGTCATTCCTGTATACTGTATTGAATGGCAGCGTATTAAGTCGTTGCTGTGTCATGTCTTGGGAGCTGTTCTCTGCATCTTCCTCCTCCTTCATCCTACACCAACCCAGCCCTATCCCCACTCATTGCAACAGAGACCTCCGAGACGGAGATCACCACCACAGAGATTATCAAGCGCCGCGACGTGGGGCCCTACGGCATCCGCTCGGAATACTGCATCCGCAAGATCATCTGCCCCCTCGGCACTCCCGAGACCCCGAAAGGTGAGGGAGAAGCAGCCGGCTAGAATAAAACTCCACATGGAATGTAAAAGAGAGAATAGTGGTGGTGTTTTTTTCTCATCATTCTCATTTTTTCTCATTGCTTCATTTTATGTCGTTCTTGACTCGATCTCTCTCTCTCTCTCTTATTCTTCTCTCACTCCTTCCCCCTCTACTTTTGTTTTCTTGCACCACCCTTACCGTCCCCGTCTCTCTTGCATCCGTTCCACATACACATACAGAGACCCACACGCCACAGAGGAAAGGCCTGCGCTCCAGCAACCTGCGGCCCAAGAAGCCGGAGCCCAAAAAGGAAACTGGGCCGGTGGTGATTGAGTCCTGGGTGGCCGAGGAGGAGCTGGATCTCTGGGAGATCAGGGCCTTCTCCGAGAGGTCGGAGGGCAAAGGGCACGGGGGCACTAGATCTAGGGGGCATAGTAACTGCTTACTCCATGCTGTTCTCTTGAGTGAACTGTAAATTCAATGGTCATTATCTTCTGTTATGACCTCACTTCGACTCATAAATTTGATATACTATAGTTTTTGTATAGCTAATTGCATTCATTTGGGGGAAAAATAGTTATGTTCCAGCTCTTTCTGTGGTTTGTGTATGATACATTTAATTTTGTCTTCACAGGGTTGAGAAGGAGAAAGCCCAGGCGGCGGAACAGGCCAAGGTGAGTAGGACCACTGGCCGTGTGAAAAATGGGGATGTTTTGTTGTGTTTTCCGGATTATTTCACGGTTTCTCTTGTTCTAGAAGCGTCTGGACCAGAAAACGGGCACTGGCTCTACCACCGTCACCACCACGGGGAGCCCAGCCACCCCAGCTTCCACCCCCAAGGTAGTGACCCTATCGGGCCAGGCCACCCCCGGAACCAAAGTGGTACTGGCTACCAAGGTGGGCACCCCCATCACCTTCCAGCAGAACAAGAACTTCCAGCAGTCGTTTGCTTCCTGGGTCAAGCAGGGGCAGCCCAGTGGAGGTATGTCAAAGGTCATAGGTCCTTTTCTTTGTTCACAAGCCAGTAGATTGGTAAAGAGAATTACTTCATTGAATCTCATTCAAATGTGTTCAGATTTTATTTATACTTAAGTGATATATTTTAATTAGTAGGGAATCCTTGCAAGTAGAAAGTAGTAGTGGTTTGTGTATGAATCAACCCCTAACAAACTAAATCTGTTAGTCAGCGTTAGCAGCTGTGCTTGTTTAACAGCGGTTGTTGTTTGACTCTCGAGCGGAGCCTCATTTGCATATTTCTCTGTAGCCTCACCGGGCACGGTGGCCACGTCGGCCGGACAGACTTTCCAGATCACGGGCACGTCCATGGGGGGCAAGGTGCTCACCGCCAAGCTGCCGCTGCCCGCCAACAGCAAGATTGTCACTGTCAACGTGCCAACCACTCAAGGAGGTACAGTAACTCCCCTGTGCCCACACCTGAGACACAGCGAGAGAGAGGTTTCACTTGAAAAACAGATTTTATGACTTCAATGGGACAACCTGGTAAAATAATGTTAAATTAAACAAGAGAGAGAGAGGTGCTGTTTTAAATGCTGTTCAAATGCATCGTTCATCCCTCCCTTTTTTTCCATGATGACAAGGATGGATGACTGAAAGCAAAATGTTTCTCTACCAACCGCCGTCTTCTCCAACCACTAACCTAACTTACCGCTATTGACGGAAGCACTGTCTCACACACCTGATGTGGCACAACCCTGTGGTAAGGTCTGTCCTCTTGACCAGGCTAGTGGTGCGGTGCCCACTCGATGCCAACCCCATTGTGGTGCACCGCCAAGCGCCAACCCGTTACTCAGTGGCTCAGTCTGGAGTGGCACATGCACATCATGTCTATTTGTGCCCTGTCGGCATGGTAATGGAATAGAACGTTGTTATTTTAGGTGGGACAGAACGGTAGACTGTGTAGTCTAAGAACATAGCCAGACCGTCTTTTGAAGTGGCACGCTAGCTAATTTAGATGTCAATATTGACTCATCGGATGAGGTGATGGTTCATATTTTTAGCACCACTGTCCCATTTGAGTTCACCTTTTAACAGTGGGTTGATGACGCGCGTACAACGCTGTTTAAAGGCACCATCCTTCGTTTGTTTATTCAGCCAAATGGCAATTTATTGAAATTCCCATTGAATATCTGTGAGTATTAATGCTTCACGGTGACTGACTTGGACTAACACTTGGTTTGTTAGTGTGCGAGTGATTGTAGGTGTGGCGGTTTTAGTGGCTAAAAGGGGGAGATGCCGAACTTGTGCTTGTAGACTTATCTGCGCCGAAACGTTGTCTTACTTCAATAAGGCTTAGCTTTTTCGTTGTTATTACTGGCCAATACGAATCCCCGAGCTGACAAGGTAAAAATCTGTCCTTCTGCCCCTGAACAAGGCAGTTAACCCACTGTTCCCCGGTAGGCCGTCATTAACTGACTTGCCTAGTTAAATAAAATAAAATACTAAAACTCATACAATGCAAAAACATGACCTTGTCCTGATCCTGTTTTTGCCTCCCATATTTCACAAAATCTTTCCTGTTTCCAGTTATCTATATAAAAGGGTGGTCAGGCTCATGGATACACTCCTTGAAAAAAAAAAATATATATATACACACAGACACACATGCTCTCTCACACACACAAGACACATCCATGTTTCAAGAGGCTAAATTACTCCGCAAACAAACAGCGCTCCTGTCTAGTGACATCCATGTTTCATCCTGTCGACCAGGAAGGAAAAGAGAGAGAGCTGGTAGTAAAGAGCAGTAGTATATTTTTCCAGCGTGACTGTTTCAATGCCTGTTTGTTTTGGAGCGTGCTAAGGAAGCGGAGCAGGAAAACAAGTTTACCTTGAGGTCTGGTTCGTCAGACAGGTAACCCACTATAGAGAGATGGAGGATGGAAGGATTTCTACCCCCCTCTTTCTTTCTGTGTCGCTTGCTCGCTAACTCACCGACTCTCCAAACAGCTACTCTTATGAAGTGGCCGTTTGATGTCGGTGCCAGAACTGAAACTCCCCAGTCTTCTACTGTAGCTGGTGTAACCTCTGCTATTTGAAGAGGGGGAACCATTGATGTATAGCTTTACCTGATCGGTTTTGTGGTCAGAAAAAATGGTAACAAAAAAACACAGAGAGAGGAGATGGTGAAGAGAAGGAGAGAAAAAGACAACAATTTCAGATCTTTTGAGGAAACGCATTTTCCTTTCGATTGCCGTCCTGTGTCCACGTGAGTTCGGAAATTATTGAAGCGCGGCCAAAGTAATGAATATGAAACACTTGCTTTGTCGGAGGAAAATAAAAACGTATGAATTCAAGGAAAATCCATACATGGTTTATGAGCGAGTCGTACGTGATGAATTCAAACCAACATACCCCGTTTTGAAGATTGTTTTGATGTTGTTTACTTGCTGGGTTAATATTTACTGTGGTCAAGATCAGAGAGGGTTGCAACTTGAAAGGAACAAAATCCACAAGTCATTTATTGAGTGACGTTTTGATACATCATGAAATGTGCAGAATGGATAGTTTGTTTCTATACCTGATAAAGTGAAACCGGTATAGCCTTGAGGAGACGTTTCAGTTTTCTTCATTTCCAAAAGACAAAAGTGAAAAGCTGGAGTAGGATTATCGTTTTTAACAGATGTTGGTGAATTTTGGAGTGGATTCATTTCTGTCTTTTAAATGTGAAGCATTTGATCATCAGAAGTCAGAATAACACACAAGTGTATTCTCAAAATGTAATATTCTGAGTATTGATTTTGTCCATAATGCTCATGTTATGGTGAAATAAATCAAATCCCATTTTATTTGTCACATGCTTTGTAAACAACGGGTGTAGACTAACAGTGAAATGTTTACTTACAGGTCCTTTTGTAACAAGTATTAGATAAATACCAATCCTGTATGTGTGGGTCCTCTCCTCTCCCCAGGTATGATTCAGAAGCAGGTGCTCGGCATCATTCCCTCAAGCCAAGCTGGCGGCGCCCAGACCTTTGCCTCGTTCCAGCCTCGCACCACAACCATAAACATCAGGCCGGGCATGCCAGGCTCACCACAGCAGGTAACACCCCATAGACCATCTTTCCCTGTCTGTCAGTCAATCACATCTATTTATAAAGCCCTATTTCCACCATCGGTTGTCACAGAGTGCTTTACGGTAACCCCGCCGAGATCTTCAAATTCCCCCTTCCTTACCAACATCCACCCTGCCCCCTTGTCACTTCTTCTCCCCACAGCCCTCTAAAACCGGTCAGTAGCAGTAACACGTGATCGACACGTTATTGAAAGAATTCCCCGTGAACTATTAACAGCAACCCTTCGCTGGAGTCTGTGTCGTCCCTGTGGTATAAGGGGAAGTCCCAGTGTTTCTGATCTTGGCTGTGTTTGTAGGTGCTCACCGCTGGAGGCCAGATCCGTCCGGGGATGACCGTGATCCGCACCCCCATCCATCAGACAGGCGCCATGGGTAAAACCATCCTCCGAACCCCCCTCGTGGTACAGCATGGTAGGCTGTTTGTATTTACCTACTCCATTTTAGCATGGTAGGCCAGTTAGAACAGTCTCTTTCACGAACTTGTGTTCATGCATGTTCTGACTCTGTCTGTCTGCCTTTCGGTCTGTTTGTGTGTCTGGACTTGTGTGTGTGTGTGTGTCCACTTACGTGTGTGTGTGTGTGTGTGTGTGTTTGTTTTCCTCCTCCAGGTCAGGCGGGCCAGCAGGTGGTGACCCAGATAATCCGGGGGCAGGCCGTGTCCGCGGCCATCTCGGGTGCCAGCCCCGTCACCACCGTGGCCGGGCAGAGGGTGGGCAGTGCCCCCAAAACCCCGGGCCAGCCCATCACGGCCCAGACGCCACAGCAGCGGGTACAGCAGGGCCAGGTCAAACTCACCCTGGCACAACTCACCCAGCTCACCCAGGTAACATTAGCTACCCCATAATAACCCCTCAACTGATGCCAGGCAACAGTGGGACAATAGGTTTCTGCTCTGCCCACCTAGTGTATTGTAATTCTGCATTTTTCAAAACGAGTATGTTTTCATTTTAGTCCTATTCAACGGGAAAGATCAGAATAACTCTTTTTCATGTCCTTGTTAGTATATCTATATGTGCTAGTTTCAACATGGTCTGTTTTTGGTTTTTTTTAAAGAGAAGTGCACCCTTGCCTGATCGTAGATCAGTTTGTCGAGCCAACCCCTATGGTCGTTGCTATATATTGCATGACAAACCGATCTGGGACCAGGCTGCCGTTGCACCTGTAAATGACCTCCGAAAGCATCACCCCTCCCTCATCTCCCTGTTTCTCCCCCCATCAGAAGCAGCAGAGCCAGGCAGTAGAGCGGCCAGGCGGCGGGGCCCAGGGCCTGACGGTGATGATCCAGGGCCAAGGCCAGGCCACGGGCCAGCTGCAGGTCATCCCCCAGGGGGTCACGGTCATCCCCGGGCCTGGTCAGCAGCTCATGCAGGCGGCCATGCCCAACGGCCATGTCCAACGCTTCCTCTTCACCCCCATGGCCCCTGCCGCTACCCCAACCTCCACAGGTAGTCAAAAGAGCGAATAATAGTGTGTATTATTGACACGGATACGGACACACAGTCTCTATCATCCACTGCAGGGCTGCGTTCAGTAGACACAAAAGGGGGAAATGTTTTCTAAAAGACAGTGAGAGGTTACGGTAGTATGTCAAAAGGGTTTTATCCTGTTTTGTGCCCACTGAACAGGACCCAGTACCCAAATGTTATGTAGCCTATCAGCAGCCACATATACACTCGCAGATCATTGTTTTACCATTCAAATATTCACCTGTATAAAATATTCATAGCCTGTGTGTCTTCTAAAGGTCTGCCCATCCCCTTTCTCTCCTCTCCTCCCTTCAGCCCCCACCGCCCCGGGCCAGACCACCAAGACCCCTGCCCAGCCCGCCCAGCAGGCTGCAGCTCCCATCCAGGCTGGCGCCGCCCTGGCCACCAGCACCCCCCCATCCGCCACCCCCCAGGGCCAACTCCCCTCCCAGACCCAGGCCCACATGCCCATCCAGTCCCCCACCCCCCTCCAGGTCAAGTCCCTCAAACACCCCCCCGGCACCCCCACGGGCCGGCCGCAGCAGACCCTCCAGCTCCAGGGCTCCCCCCACCAGCTCATCACTGTCCCAGGCCTCCAGCAACAGGTCCAGGTCCTGGCTCAGCTCCAGGCCCAACAGGGGACCTCCGGAGGCTCGCTCCCCCAGCAGATGAAGCTCCAGCTTCCCATCCAGATCCAGCAACCCGGGGTCGGTGGAACCCAGCCTGGAGGTCCGATCCAGAACGTGGTGGCCATCCAGACGGCCAGCGTGCAGGAGCAGCTCCAGAGGATCCAGCAGCTGAGGGAGCAGCAGCAGCAGAAGAAGAGGCTGGCGGCCGAGGCCAAGCGGGAGCAGGCGCTGGCGGCGGCCAGCCAGAGCGACATCATCCAGAAACAGGTGAGGGCGCGGTGGTCAATATCAGAAACGTGTACTTACGTGGGTTTGCTCGCATGTCTGTGTTGGGGAGGTGTGTGTGTGTTCAGGCAGCCAGCCAGACACAGGTGGTGTAACAGTATAGTAGACCCCGTCTCGCTCTGACATCAGCACATAAACAGTCCTCTCAAACAGCCTGCTCCCACGACTGTGGTTTATTTTCCAAGCTGTCCACCGCCACTGTTTTAGATGGTGTGTGTGTGTGTGAGAGCACGTTTGTGGCTTGCGTGCACCCCTAGTCTAGTGCATACACACAATGGGTTCCTCTGAAATGGCACCCTTTTCATTATATAGTGCACTACTTTTGACCAGAGCCCTATAGGATGCCATTTGGGACGTAACCTATGCATAAGGGTCCTTTATTGTGTGTTTATGCGTCTTGCGTTCTACAACGCATGTATTTTGCCTGCGGTGTAACAAACACCTGCTTCCTGTGTATTTGACGTCTTTGACATTTCTCTGTTCTTTCCTTGTGTGAGGCCTGAGTTGGAGTGGCACCCTATTCCCTATATAGTGCACTACATTTGACCAGAGCCCTATGGAACCTGGTCCAAAGTACTGCACTACATAGGGAATCGGGCGCCGTTTGGGACGCAACCGTGTAAGGCCTGAGTTGACCTCTGACCCCTCTGTCTGCTCTGTGACAGGTGGTGATGAAGCAGAACGCGGTGATCGAGCACCTCAAACAGAAGAAGCCCATGTCCCCCGCCGAGAGAGAGGAGAACCAGAGGTGAGGGACTAGGAGCTAGCTAATGCTGTTGTCATGACAATCAGACTTTGTGTTGACCCGCCGTGTGTGTGTGTGTGGAGGTGTCCTCCTCTCCCTCCCTGTGGAGAAAGCCAGGGGTTATATTTAACGTGTCTGGGTCATAGGAAAGGTTACCACAGACAGACCATGTGTTGTGTCCTCCTCACTGGGTTTAAACCAGACCTACAGTCCTGGAGCAGGGCAAGCCAGTGCACTGTGGTTCTATCCCAAATGGCACCCTGTTCCCTATGTAGTGCACCACTTTTGACCAGGGCTCATTTGGGACGTAGGCCAATTTTTTGGGTCTTGTCTCCCTCCATCTCTCTCTTTTGTGGTCAGTCACGTCAGTGTACACAGTCTGGGAACCATGGTTGACCTTGACCTCCTCAGCGTGTGTGTGTGTGTGTGTGTGTGTGTGCGTGCGTGCGTGCGTGCGTGCGTGCGTGCGTGCGTGCGCGCGCGAGAGAGAGAGAGCAGTGGCTTCCTATTGCTAGTCTCTCTTTCCATCGCTCTCCGGCCCCACCTCTAAATAAACACAGGGAACAAAAACACTCTTGACATCTGTCACATGTGACCTCGTGACATGGCTACCGATTGGCTTAGAGTGTTTTGTCTCGTAGTGTGAGGTAACGGGTGATGGAAAGGTTTATGATGTATGGAAACATTATACTTTACATTTCCTTCAAGTCCATTTAGATTTCATCATTTGAATTACCCCCCCAAAAATTTATTCACTTCAAATGTCCTTAAAATTCCTTCACTGGACTATGGATGAAAATGAGCTTCATAGCTAACTCTCTTGTTCCATTGATGGGAACACTGAAATGAAGACGATACATTGTCACCTAAATACAAAATGTTTTAAAATCCCATCCACCGCTCCCCTCAGGAGGATTGTGTGTCTTTATAAATGGCTATAAGCATGTATGAGCCTTTATAATGTCTTATAAGGCATATAACATGTCTCTATCCCCTTCCACCCAGGATGATTGTGTGCAACCAGGTGATGAAGTTCATCCTGGACAAGATCGACAAGGACGAGAAGCAGGCGGTCAAGAAGAGGAAGAAGGAGGAAGCAGGCGAGCAGAAGAGGACCAAGGCCAACGCCACCAAGCTGTCGTCGCTGCTCTGCCGGCACAAGGAGACGCTCAAGGCCGAGATCCTCAAGAAGAGAGCCCTGCTGGACAAGGAGCTGCAGCTGGAGACGCAGGTCTCACACACACACACACACACACACACACACACACTGCATTCTCCCATGAACATACTGTACTCATGATGGACACATGGTAGCAGAGCTGCACACAGATGTCCAACACACACACACACACACGCACACACACTTTTGATCTCACTCTCTACCCTTATCTCCTTCCACAGGATGAGCTGAGGAGGGACCTCACCAAGCTGCGACGGGACAAGGAAAGGGCCCAGGCCGTCGCCCACCAGGCGGCAGCCACCGCCGCACACGCGCATCACGCCCAGCACGCCCTGACACACACCTCCCAACTCAACCCGGCGGCCTTCGCCCACAAGCGGAAGCGGGAGGAGGAGAGGGACGCGGCGTCGGCGGCCAACGCCAAGAAGAAGAAGATGATCGCTACCTCAGACAGCAAGAAGGAGACCAAGCTCTACTGTGTCTGCAGAACGCCCTACGACGAGTCCAAGTAAGAGACCGGCTGTGTTCTACATGGTACCCTATTCCCTGTGCAGGGCCCTGGTCAAAAGCACTACACTATACACCAATTAGGGTGTCCATTGGGCTCTAGTCAAAAGTAGTGCGCTAGGGAATATGGTGCCATTTGGGCCGTACCCGACGTTTTATGTACCGCAAACGTGACCCTTGTCTAAAGCCGTTCTGAGGAGCGTCGATATAGTTCAAACACGTTAAATGTATAGTAAGCTACCTCCAATGCCTCTCTGAAGAGACAGTCAAAATGTATACCATTAACCATTTCTGAGGAAGCTCAAACATTAACAGAAGTGAAGATCAATTTCACCTGAAATGATTGCGGTGTGTTTGGACTTTAACTGACGACTCTCCATTATTTAACTTCCTGAAATGCCCTCAACCAGGAAGTTGAAACACTGTGGCAACACACAAATGGCATTCAATACATTCCTAACAAACGTACCTGAAACCATGACCTCATTTGACCCCATAGTGATTTGGCATTCGTTCACGTCCTGTGTTCTCCCAGGTTCTACATTGGCTGTGACCTGTGCACCAGCTGGTACCACGGCGAGTGTGTGGGCGTCACCGAGAAGGAGGCCAAGAAGATGGACGACTACATCTGCAGCGAGTGCAAGCGGGCCCAGGAGGGAAAGACCGAGGAGCTCTACTGCATCTGCCGAACGCCCTACGACGAAGCGCAGTAAGTGCATAGGAGTGTGTGTGGTGTATGGGTTCTCAGTGGCAAAAAACGTACAATATTACCTATTAGATGGTGATACCTGTTGACCTGTCGATGTATCGTTTCAGTTATACTTTGTATCGTTTCATATTTCCTTTGACGTCTAGGGTTGAAGGTTGTTCTATGTAACAGAGCTTGAATTCCTTATGTAAAGACATTGTCCCTATCTGAAATCTGTCTGGCCTACTACTTACTAAAACTACATACCGTGTACTAATCGCACTACATGCTATTTAGACGTTCTGTTTACTAAAATCAACCCTCCAAGCAACACGTACCAGCGTACTAGGCTCATCCATACTGAGAATGTGTCATCTAATGCGCAGTTGCGTTGATTCCCGCCATTCGTTCATTTTGGTAGAGCACATCCCCTATTCCCCTACACACATGGGACTCCAAAGACGATTCTCTCACTCAATAGTGTGCAGCGAATTCTACTCGATAAAAACCAGAAATTAGTATGTCTATATCACCCTGGCTTTTAAAGCATACACATTTTCTGAAATGTTCCTTACTGTAAAATGTATTAGTTTCACATACCCAAAATGCCTACTATTTAGAATGCAACTATGGGTATTCAGACACGCCAGAGTCTATTTCTTCAATGGGACTTGGAACAGAAACCAGGGTCGTGTTCATCGAGCACAATGAACGTGACCCACCCCTGCCGCCCTCCTCCTCGCCCCCGCTCAGGTTCTACATCGGCTGCGACCGCTGCCAGAACTGGTACCATGGCCGTTGCGTGGGCATCCTGCAGAGCGAGGCCAACCACATCGACCAGTACGTGTGTCCGCAGTGCCAGTCCACAGAGGACGCCATGACCGTGCTCACGCCGCTCACCGACAAGGATAACGAGGGGTTAAGGAGAATCCTGCGCTCCTTACAGGTATGTCACCCCTTCCTGTGCTCCTCCCTTCGCCCTCGTTCCCCCTCTACCTCGCGTCGGGACGGTACGAAACAAAGCCCTCCTCTGTTCTCATCTCTTATCTGATCTGTACGCTGGTCCCCTGGGCGGCACTTGGACAACTGCCCTGGCTACAGGGGTTTTTCCACCCTCCTCTCTGTCCGCATGCCATGGACGTAGCCGGAGCACATCTGTGTTGAACCAGCTGCTTCCAATGCCATTTTCATCCTCCTGTTTGTTTTCCTTCTCTCTTTTTGTTTTGCTCTACGTCTCTCATGTGTCTCCTCTCTCTTTCTCCCTACCTCTCTCAGGCTCACAAAATGGCGTGGCCGTTTCTGGAGCCGGTGGACCCGAACGACGCCCCAGACTACTACGGAGTCATTAAGGAACCAATGGGTGAGTGGGGGGGAGGGGAGTTCTGCCTATTTGCATTGATTCAACATTGTAAAAAGAGGTGCTGTTGTCATAAATGGAATAGCCATCACAAGGGACTCCTAAGTTGTTACACACACAAACGAACCCCGTCGCCCTGCTCGAGAGGAAAGGCCTCCAACTCAGATCAAACTGCCCATGTAAAAGGCGGACTTGCGTCAACAGGGCCTTTTTGAACTTCCACACAAACAAACCGTTAATGAGCTGCCGGAAAAACCCCAGAGACTTCTGCACTTGGACACTACAGTAGCCCCCTTCTACACTACAGTGCATTTGACCTGGGCCTGGAAACTCTAGTCCGCCGCCCGCAAAAAAAGAAACCTTTTCACCCTGCAGAAGAAAAAGCCAAGTCTGGCCACGGCTGTCCGGTCGGCATAAGTTTGGGGTTTGTAGATGAAGTCGGATGACTGAGAAGAAGGCCCTCTTTGATATGGGCAAGGGGTCGGCCTGCTGACTGGGTGGGGGGGTGAGGGAAGGTTAAGAATCGGATATGTTTGTTTAAAATGGAGCCCCGGGGCACCACACGGGAGAAACCCACTGCTGCCCTGTGGGGAATTATGAAGGACCAGGCTTGTTGCTAGCTTACCTAGCTAACTATCGTGATAATTGAGTGTTAACTTTCAACTTCTTTCCAAGGCAAATTTCATAACAGTGACATCATGTTGCCAGAATCGACGGGTCGGCCGCTCGGTCACATCCAGTGTAATTCACTTTGAAAGGGCACGAGCCAGAGATCCAGGGTCGAAACTAGCGTTGAGCTAGTATTTCTGATGGTCAAGTTGACGTACAAGTGATGTATTGCGCTTTTAGACACATACTTGATTATCTATCAAACATTTACACCACATAAACTGCAATTCCTTTTGAAGCGACTCTGCGAGGATGTCGGGGAAGAGTCAACTTGATGATTCTGGAGGTGATTCATGTTCTGTTCTTGTCTTCCTCCCTTCTTTCTAGACCTTTCTACGATGGAGGAGCGGTTGCAGAAGCGCCACTACATCAGGCTGACGGAGTTCGTGGCGGACATGACCAAAGTCTTCGACAACTGCCGATACTACAACCCGAGCGACTCGCCGTTCTACCAGTGCGCCGAGGTCCTCGAGAACTTCTTCGTCCAGAAGCTCAAAGGGTTCAAAGCCAGCAGGTAAGACCTCTGAACTCTCCCTTGGCCTCGTCAGTCAACTCTGACATTTTAAACTCTGAGCTCATCCCACCCTTTTTCGCCTTTCTTTCCCCCCCGTCTTCGTCGGATCCGCCCGTGCTCCTCCGTCCTCGCCTCTTCTTTGTGCTGTTCTCTTATCCCTCCCTCTTATCCCACCCTCTCTCGCCCACCCCAACTTTAGGATGATTCTGTGAAGTTTGGTGTTTAGAATTTTTTTTTGCGTTTTGTAGTGCTTTAGTCTCTGTCACATCTGCCGTTGGGGTCCAACCTGAAGGGCCTTAGCCGCCACCGAACCACCAGCCGCCAGCCCTTCCACACAGATCTGTCTGTGGTCTGTTGTGTGGAGCCTGTTTGTGTATGCGTGTGGCATCAGCTTTCTATTGGCATTCACTTTAGAGCTGTGTAGAAGCAATGTCCAATCCATGCTCCATGTCCTTAGCATCCCATCTCCTGTCTTTAGCACGTAGTTTTGCATCTATCCCTCCTCCCCTGCATTGTGTGTTTGTGTGCTTATGGTCATGTGCTTCCACCTGCATGTGTTTATGTCATCCATTCTCTCTCCCTCTCTTACAGATTGTGATGTCATAAGTCTGGCCTTGTAGTTGGAATCTGGGTGCCGGGGTCACTCTAAAAAAAACATTAGGCTATCCTGGACCTTGCTGTTTTTATTGCTTTAAAACAGCGTCAAACTATTTGTAAGAAAGTATATTTACAGTATAAACCACACCGTAGGTGTGTTTTTTTGTATTTTTAGAAGGAAAGACACTTTGAAAAACATTTCTCCATTTGACAATGGCAGCCATGTTGGTCACAAACAGCAATCAAGGGAAACATCTTATGTTTTTACATTCATTTCACAAGACAATAGATATTCGATGGAAGTTGAGTTCATTTCTGTTCATATCTCAATCTGGTGACTTGTGAGGCACAATATCAAGTATCGAAACGGTTAGGTGACAACCTCATCGTTGTGAGAAGATTTTGCTCAAATGTTGAAACTTATTTCTCACACATGTAACATTGCATTCAAGTCAGTTCCACATGTGCAGATTACATATCATTTAATTTAACGGAGTACCTTTATTGTATTGATGAAGTGCAAAGATTGTACCTCCTCTTAACTGGCCATTTTAAAAAGATGAACAACATTTACCAGTTAGTCTTTTATCTGATTTATTAATGTATAATGTTATTGTTTTATGTGCATATTATATCCTTTTGTGAAGGAGAATTATATGTTCAAAAGAAAAATAATGCTAAGATATATAGGTCATAGTTTTTTGTGTAGCTTTGCAGTTACTTCCTGATGAACTCGACTGTCCCACGTTTTACATGGTATGTTCTCACTGTATATACAAGCCTTCTAGAACATTAAACTAATGTTACACCAACATGGCTGCTCTCTCTGCTCAAACGTCTGACCCCACTGGCATCCAATAAGAGTTTTTGTATTCCCTCATGCATATTTTGTGATTTTGTCAAGCTTTTAATTAAAAAACAAACAAAAAAAATACGTCAAGCGATCACATGAACTGTTTCCCCTTCTCTCTGCGTTCTGTAGGTCTCATAACAACAAACTGCAGTCTACAGCCTCTTAGAATACACAGACAGCACTCCTTCTAAAGATTACTGTCAAAATGGCTGCCAATGTGGTTCCCCCTGAACACTCATACTCCAATGGGGAAGCCAGGCTACTACTTACCTGTCCCCACACACACCACACCTGTCGGACTTGGGAGTGGGAGTCACACCCCCTGTTTAAAACCAGCACACGCTCCTGGAAGATCGTAGCCGACGCGTGCTTCAGGCCAAACGGCCTTGGAACCAAACCGGATGAGCCCTCGCCGCTCCTCAACCACCCCTATGGCCGTGGAAAGAGAAGAGACTGGCAGTGGAAGGCTCCATTATCCAAACCCTTAGTGTTCATGATGGGTGATACCACATCCCTAACAAACAGGGGGAGGGAGGCTCAGACTTTCAGTTCACAGCCTGGTTCCTTCCCTTCAAACCACTTCCGATCTGGTGGATGAAATGGAGGGATGGCGGGAGAAAACCCCCCTGAACTCAAACTAATGGGCTGTTCAAGGGTAGTACGAAACACGGCAGCAGTAGACTCTTTTCAAGTTGTTAATTCCTTAACTAATCTCACATCTCTTTTGTATCAGTTATTCTTCCTTCCCTGGGGTCAACTCCCATTTCAGACTGTGTATGTCCCAAATGTCACACTATTCCCTATATAGTGCACTACTTTTGACCAGAGCCATATGGGTCCTGGTTCAAAAGTTGTGCTCTGTTAAGGGAATAGGGTGCCATTTGGGATGACAACCACTGACATTTTCCAGCTGTCTCTGCTTCCTCATCCAAAATGGGTCTAAATAGAACACACACACACACCTGTCTGGTTGCTTGTGTTTGGAACGAGCTGATCCTAGATCATTGTGAACCCACATGGTGCCACCTTGAAGATGTATGTGCCCTGTCCTCCAAACAGGCCATAGAGAGTCCAAGTTACCATTTCTATGTAATGTCTCAATGTGGAAATGGTATCCTGTTTGTAAAACCTTGTTTTTTCAGATGTTGAACCTCTTTTTCTTTATGTTACCACCTAAGGCGGGAATATTGGTGTATATGAAACAGCCGACATTGAGAAAACAAGCTCTATTTCTCGCCATGTAGAGGCTTCTCGAACATTTTTAATTGAAGACATTCAACCGATGAAAACAAGAAAAGCTCTCCAAATCCTTCCACAGGAAAATAACCGAGGATGGACTTGGAGAATGTGAAAACCGTTAAAGGGCATATTTAACTTAAGTGTACTGACCATCCACACCGCAACCCCCCCCCCCCCCCCTCTCTCCCCCAATATTTTGTCAAGAAGGTTGGATCATATGCATATTTCAACTCATAGGCCCCCTATAAAGGATTAAGTCAAATGCTTTAGAGTTTTCCACTGCATCAAGTAAACATGTGGTCTAGAACAGTAAATCAGCATGTCAACCGTCGTTGGAGAATCTTCATACTAAGTTGGGGTTTGTATGAAGATTTCTTTAGGAACTCTTGGCCATTTTGATCATATTTGGAACTCTTCTGTAACTGTGTCGAGGCAGTACTGTTTGTTGGGGGAGAACATTTTTGGAGTTGTCATTGGTGCTCTTAGTTAACATCTTAAAGATCGACTTAAGAGTTGGGGTGGGGGGGAGGGCTTAGGTTTGAAGAGGGGTTGGGGTAAATTTCAATTTTGGAAGTGAACTGAAATTCCCATTTTCATTGGAATTTCAGTTTACTTCCTGAATTGAAATGGAAATAACCAAAACCCTGGTTTGAAGTGCCAACAACTTTTTCGGAGGTGGACTGAGTTGAGAGATGAGGTGACCGAAGCCTGTTTGTCAGTCCTATTCACTGACCTGTTTGCATTTCAAACCATGCACTCCAGTTTCTATTCTTACATGCATCGTTCACCATTTGTATTTCATGTTGTATAATATGGCTGTCAATAAACAGAGATTTTAGAGATTTTTATAGCATTAGAACTTTTATTTTGGACCATTTTAACCAGCAACTAAGCCTACCTGTAGATTCAATAGATATTCTCTATCTTTTGTCATAGTGGACTCTGCATTTAGTTAAAATTGCCCTTTATATTAAAAGTGCTGCATATTGTGTGCATATTGATTTAAAACGGGCGGGGAATGTTGACTCTTTTTGAAGAGTTTTTTTTATTCTTTTTTTAAAGAACCAACCAGTTCTACACATCTCTTAATAACTTCATCACAATATCTGTTGTTATTTATTCATATCGCTGAAAATATTTCATTTTTTTAGTAAATGTAAAAGGAAACATAACTGGGGGAAAATACTATGTTTTTAACAGATTGTGTCAACTCTTATGAGATCCTTTTTTGTACTTGATAGGACATTTCATCCTAGATAATAAAGTCATGTTTTGACATCAATTGTCCAATGTGCTGTCATCTTTGTTTTTACGTGCTTATGTTGTAATTAATTTGTGTTTAAGGGCCAGGAGTTTTGTCCGGATGTGTTTATCCTGTCAGGTCACATGGTCAGGAATGTGTAATATAATGAATATTAAGTAGTTTGTACCTTTTTCATCCCTTTCCACGGTGGAGTTGGATGAAGTTGCCTCAGACACTGATCTAGAGTCAGCTTCCCTGCATTTCCCCCTGTAATGTTCAAGGTATTTTGGTATTTATTAGGATCCCATTAGCCACTGTGAAAACAGCAGCTACTCTTCCTGGGTTCCACAAAAGGTAAGACATTCGGGGGGGGGGGATTATCTGATCCTAGATCTGTGCTTAGAGGCAACTTCTACCCAGACCAGAGCAGGGGATGATGCCTGAGGGCAGCACTTATGCCCCCCACACACACACACATTGTATTGCCCCTGTACACAGTTACCTCTGTCATAAAAAAAAAGAAATCCCCGGATTCGTTTCATTCGTTCATTGTTGATACATTTTGCATCATATGATTCTGCGTTTTTCATCATATGTTGCAAAATGCATCATATGGGCCAGATTTCTGTATTTTCAAAGTTACATAGCTTGAAAACTTGACTGCTGCCATGCAAAACATTTTGGGACTATATCAACAATGGATTAACAAAACAAATACCAAAAGATAGTTTGGGTGGACTTTTCCTTTAACCTTCCCCTCTCACCAAAGACACACACACCCCTCCCTCTCTCCCTTCTTCACGCTCCCCCTCCACTCCAAACCCCTAACTGAATCCAGAGCTTTGCAAGGACACCAAATGGACTACAGATGACCACAAGTCCCATCAATTCCTCTCTCTGTGGCTTGGGGGCTGGAACTCTCTCACTCTCTCTCTCTCTGTCACACAGGAAGGAACTAGGACAAATTCCCACCTCGTCCCCCACCCCAACCCCTTATCCCTATTCCTCTCCATAAGGAATGTTGTCCCGCTGTGATGGTAGCCGAGATGCGAGCGAACTCCCGTTTCCTGCCCGCCTGCATCTGTTCCCTCCAGCTATGTTCCCAGATGGACTTCAAAGCATGGGAACTGCTCAGTTCAAAAATCATTCCCTAGGCCAGACAGAGCCCCTATTACACCACAATAATGACCCTGTTTTTGGGCACTTAATCGCCAGGGGTTATCATCAGGGTTGAAACAGTATTTTTTTACTATACAGTCCAGTTCAAATCTGTGTGCACCATACATAGAGATCCTATAATTCACTAGAGAGGCTGATGTCATAGACCCTCATAATTCCAGAATGTGTTCATTATGGAAGCCATCTTGGTCAGGAATGAATCCAAAAGTGATTATATATGTCATTCTGTGGTGCCATTCAAGAATGTGTGTTTGCAAGGCTTCGGCTGAGTGTTAGGTCCCCACCGATAGCACATGAATAGACCCACAGACCACACCGACACCCAATGAGTAAATAACAAATACATCTTTATTAGTTCCATGTAGTATGAGATGAGATATGTGCACACAGTGCAAACCTTTGGCTTTTCTCTCATTTTAAGTATGAGGATAGTCAAAGCTGACAGGTCAAACCAAGGGTCTGTGGCCTGGATGTGTATCTTATCACCCATTCAAAGTGTTCCCTCAGGAATGGAGAGAGCCCGGGGTCTCTTACTCTCGCTCCCAGGGTCTCTCTCTGTCTTGATGTATGTACATACAGTGCCTTCAGGAAATATTCACATCCCTTGACTTTTTCCACATTTTGTGTTAGTTACAGCCTGAATTTAAAATGGATTAAATTGAGATTTTGTGTCACCGATTTACCCACAGTACTCCCTAATGTAAAAGTGGAATTTTGTTTGTAGAACACTTTTTTAATTATCAAAAAATTAAAAGCTGAAATGTCTTGAGTCAATAAGTATTCAACCCCTTTGTTATGGCAAGCCTAAATAAGTTCAGGAGTAAAAATGTGCTTAACAAATCACATAAGTTGCATGGACTCATTCAGTGTTCAATAATAGTGGTTAACATTATTTTGAATGACTACCTCATCTCTGTACCCCACACATAAAATGATCTGTAAGGTCCCCCAATCGAGTAGTGAATTTCAAGCACAGATTCAACCACAAAGACCATGGAGGTTTTTCAGTGTCTCTCAAAGAAGGCCACCGATTGGTAGATGGATAAAAAAAAAATATCCCTTTGAGCATGGTGAAGTTATTCATTAGGTTTTGGATGGTGTATCAATACACCCAGTCACTACAGAGATTCAGGTGTCCTTCCTAACTCAGTTGCACGAGAGGAAGAAAACTTCTCAAGGATTTCACCACGAGGCCATTGCTGATTTTAACTTTTCGTCCTGAGTACAAAGCGTTATGTTTGGGGTAAATCCAACACAACACATCACTGAGTACTAGTCTTCATATTTTCAGGCATGGTTTTGGCTGCATCATGTTATGGGTATGTTTGTCATCGGCAAGGACTCAGGAGTTTTTTTTATGATAAAAAGAAACGGAGTACAGCTAAGCACAGGAAAAATCCTAGAAGAAAAACTGGTTCAGTCTACTTTCCAACAGATTCAGTCTGCTTTCCAACAGACACAGGGACACAAATTCACCTTTCAACAGGACAATAACCTAAAACACAAGGCCAAATCTACACTGGAGTTGCTTACCAAGATGACGTTGAATGTTCCTGAGTGACCTAGTTACAGTTTTGACTTAAATTGGCTTGAAAATCTATGGCAAGACTTGAAAATGGCTGTCTAGCAATGATCAACAACCAACTTGACAGAGCTTGAAAAATTTGACAAAGAATAATGGCCAAATATTGTACAATCTAGGTGTGCAAAGCTCTTAGAGACTTATCTACAAAGACTCTGTAATATCTTCCAAATGTGTATCCAGCATGTATTGTCTATGGGGAGGTGAATACTTACCCAATCAAGATATTAGGATTTTATTTTTCATACATTTGTAATAAATGTTCACATTTTTCTTCCACCTTCACATTAGAGTATTTTGTGTATGTAGATGACCAAAAATTACAATTAAATCCATTTTAATCCCACTTTGTAACACAACAAAGTGTGGAAAAAGCCAAGGGGTGTGAATACTTTCTGAAGGCACTATAACCTTTTTCTTCTTTCTTTTTCACCTTCCCTCCTCCTCCCTCTCTCCTCCTCCCTCTCCTTCCCCCTCTCACCTTCCCTTTGCCACTCTCAAAATGCCTCCTTTGAGCTTTTGCCCCATCGGATGTGTGTGCGTGCGTGTGTTTGTGTGTGTTCGCATGTTTGCATTTGTGTGTGTGCATGAACAAATAAGGGCCAGAGGTGGTATTAGCTTTCACCTCACCATCTCCGAAGAGAACCGGCAAGGAGAGCCGCACTTTTTTGAAGCCGTGTGTCCAGGTGCGCTGAGGATCAGATTCCCGCGATTATATTTACAAAAACATTCACTAATACCATCAAGTTCCCTTATGAAGTCTGTTTTCTCCATTGGATATTTCAAACTGTACACATCTTTAACATTAGAAAAATAGGTTTATTTTAGTCTCTTTCCTGTCTTCTCAACTTTTCCCTCCTCTGGGGTTTGTTGTTGATGCTTTTCCAGTCTTTCATCCTACCCCCCCTCTTCTTTTTCACATACAGTAAAAGTGCATTTCCTGCAATCAAATGACAGGCACAAAACAACAGTATGAAAATGTGACAGCTTTTCTTACAGGCATAAATAGAAGTTTGCTGATATTGTATATCAGTCAATAGGAAGTCCTTTAAAGTTTCCTACCAAGTTCTAAAGGGGAAATGTGATTGGACTCTTGCCATTGGAGAAGCACCAGTGTGCAACTAGATCTGAACAGATAGTCTTTCCCATGGATGATTGGGATAACTTGGGACAAGCCAATTGGAGATGTGCGGGTGTGTTCGTGTGAATAGTGGGGCTGGAGTTGCCAGTCTTCCTCCCTCAGGGTAAATATGGGCTTCATTCACATGCACAGACACCATCTTCAAGCGTTGACGCGGGACAACCAAAACAGTCTGATGAAAAGTTGTGTTACATCGGATTAGCCAATGAAAATGTCCTCAACCTGAATTATTCCACTGAACCAGAACTCTGGGTTCACTGGCAGAATTTTTCAATCGTAAATTAAACCAATTTGAGAGAGGCACTGATCTGACTGATTCATGTACCAGACATGAATAAATGATCCTTTTAAGTACTATGACATCTTAATAAATGACTAGAGTAGAGACAATACTAGAGAGCTCAGCTTTTATCTTTGTTAAGTGTGCCCTCTATCCAACTCTATGCTCATTCACAATAATAAGCGTTGTCCGTGTTTGGCCCGGGTATGCCGTCATTGTAAATAATAATTTGTTCTAACTGACTTGCCTAGTTAAATAAAGGTTTTTAAAAAAAATACATTTAGGAAATCTGATGGGGCAATACTTCAAGCAGAGGTTGAAAGACGAGAACCTTTGAAATAGACTCTACTTGTGTCTTCTATCAAAGAGGACGCAAAGCTACAAGCTAAAGACTGTACAGACAGACAAGCAAAAACATTACCACTCAACCTGGATTATGATACAAACAAGTGCAGGAGGTCCATGCCAGAAAAAACAACATATTGGCCTCGTCCATCTACGTCTCTGCTGAAATGCTGTAGGGGTTATAGGTCTCAGTCACTTCATGTTGACGACTGCAATGTCTTTTCCGCCACTGCAGGGGGCGATAGTCTGTTTTGGTTTTACCTACACTTGGAGCGGGTGGCCTCCAGGGCTTTCTGGTGTCTCCTCTTGTTGAAGCGCTTGACGTAGTTGTTGCTACGCAGGAGGCCGTCCCCTGGCTTCAGTTTTCCCCCCAGCAGGGCCAGGAGGTCGTTGGGGAGGTGGCGCCTCCGGTGGTAGATCTGACCCATTACAATGTACCGGCTACCTACAGAATAGCATTGGGGGAAGAGAGGCTGTCAGTGAATTCAGTATTTGGTCTCTCTGCTCAACTGGTAGACGAGTTCAGTACCATTGACTATACTAGCATACCACATAGCATGGAGAAATGTATTGAGAATCCATTAGAAGTAATATGCTAGTGTTGATATCGGAACGGAGCCATGGTGGCACCCTATATCCCTCAAATTCAAATCTGGACCGCAAAGCCAGTTCCACTGCTTTTTTCCATTCCTCCCCTCTAATCAGGGACTGATTTAGACCTGGGACTCCAGGTGGGTGCGATTCATGATCAGGTAGAACAGAAAACCAGCAGTACCTCAGATCTCCAGGATTGGACTTGAACACTCCTGCCCAATATGATGCACCACTGTTGTCCGGAGTGCACCATATAGGGCAGGGCTCTCCAACCCTGTTCCTGGAGAGCTACCGTCCCGTAGGTTTTCACTCCAACCCTAATCTACCGTAACCTGATTCTAATAATTAGCTGTTTGATGAACTGAATCAGGTTAGTTACAACTGGGGTTGGATTGAAAACCAACAGGAGGGCTGTCTAGGAACAGGGTTGGAGAGCCCTGATTTAGGGGATAGGGTGCTATTAGGGATGCATTCATTGGTTCCTTAAGTTGACAGTTACCTAGTTTGATGTCAGGACAAGGCTTGCTACATTTGTAGGTGTCCAGGACAAGGAGACGCACTTTGAGAAAGAAGCTGTCTGGAGTGACGTAGAGACGGCTCATCTTGTAGAAACCGTCGCTGCTCACCATCAGTGTGATGAGTCTAATCCCCTTACGCACCATGTCTATGTCGTGAACGACCCCATTGACGGCTGAAATTGAAAAGGTAAATGGTCAAATGAAAGTAAAGGTCATTGTTTGTAACTCTAAAGTGGATAGTAGCACAGAGCACTCATAGGTACAGATCTAGGCTCAACAAAACTGACCCAAGATCAGCGTTTTGGGGCAACTTCACCCTGCACCATGGTGAGAAGACTCTACATGACCAAAGGGAATGTCTGTCACTCTAGTCTAAACTACAGCATGAGTGACGGGTTTCAAATAGACTACACCAGACATTGTGTCATGTCCTTACTTTGTCCCCTTTACCAATCCCTTCTCTTACAGTCTTTATGGAGAGAACACTGGAAGATGGTGGCCAGGGCACCCATATCACTTTCATACAATAGTCTAACCATGTTCACACACACAAACACTTACCAAATTCACTGTAGCAGTAGTGCTCTCTCTCCTCCTTCTCCTTCCTGCACTCACTCATGCAGACGGCCTCGTGAGTGAAGTCAGACTCTGCGAGAGAGGGAGACAAAGAAAGGAAGAGAGAGAGACGGAGATGAGTAGGAGAGAGAGTGACCGACCGTGCCGTGCCTGCTTGTGCGGAGCCAGACTTCATTCCAGTGTCATTAGAAGGACCAGGGTTGTCGTTACAGAACCCAGGCGTCGCATTCCGCAGGAGGGGGACCCACATTCCCCGTCCCTTAATTACTACACCATAAATGATCTCACTTAGGCATATTTAGCATTGATATCATAACCTCTCACTCCCCAGGACTTCACACAAAGGGACACATTCAATCCGGATGTAGGCAGCAATTTGTGGCTGGAGAGGTAATTAGCTAACTATCCCGAAATCGCAGCAGTCTCGCACTGTCACAACTCACTTTGTACCATACATAGTGTGGGGGTGTAGTGTCATTTTCAGTACCTCGTTTCAGAATGTCGAAGTGGTAGTGCAGGCTGGAGGAGCGACGGTTGAGGAGCACAGATGAGCGGCTGTTATTCCGGTTGGCGCCGCCGGACTGGTACAGACTGGACTTCCCCCCAGGGCGATTCTCCTCCGGGTCCAGCTTTCTGGTTGAGGGGTCCCTGCGAGGGGAGGGGGCCGAGTGAGGGTGGCCCCTGGGTCTGGAGTTGGGGTGACTGTCCGGGTCACTCTGTGGGGGGTTGTTGAAGTTGGTGTGGGGGTCCCGGTGAGGGTCCACGTTGACTTTCTGTGTGCGGTTGGTGGCAGCGGTCAGTGGCGTTTTGGGAAGCACTAGACTCGCCTCGCCGCGGTTCTTCTCGCTGTTGTGCTCGATCAGGCGGTCATTTTTAGGGCCCTTCTTGCGGAGGCCGGGGCGAGGGTCACTGTGCTTGGGCCAGACCCCAGAGGGAAGGGGGTGGAGGGCGTACTTGGAGTCCCCAGCTTTGCTGCCCTTTTCCAGGAGCTCGTTGATAGGGAGAGAGGGGTCTTTGGCCCCTAGCCTTGTGCTCTGGTTCTGGCCAGGTAAAACACTCTGGCCCTTCTCAGGGGGGGTGCTGATCACGGAGAACAGCTCTGGATAAAGCAGGCAAGGACAGTTACAGCCAGCAGTATATTATAACTTTATAATATCAACGGCCCCTATATCATACAAGGTTATGAGTACAGTTGACTGCTTAATATAAGCAATAGCTTGAGACTATCAATATTTTTTTAACTGTCAGAGCTGGGTAAAAAAAGCATTCCAGTTCTCTGCCCCTTCCACTTGGAATGAACTACAAAAGGGCATGAAATGACAGGAGTTTGTCTCCTTGAATGTGTTTAAAGCTCGGGTAAAACCTTTGGTGGACAATGAAGTGGAGGGCTGTCAATGTTCTGACCCCAGGATGCACCACACCTCCCCAAAGTATCTTGCCTGCTCAATCTTTAAATGTATGTTTTTAAACTGTAGTGCTCTGCGTTTTATTATGTTGTAAATGTGTCTGAAACTTTGTGGGGTGATATTTGGCCAGGTAGGTCTCTTGTAAAAGAGATATTTCATCTCAATAAGACTAACCTGGTAACGTAGAATATATAAAAAGAGTGTGGGCACTGAACTAAAGCATGCAAAATGCACTGCACATATTCTATTCAATTGTGATTCTTTGTTTTTTTGTTTTATGTATTCAACATATAATCTACTGATATTACATAGTCATTTCTAAAGACATTTTCATCCAGATCTTATAAGTATAGTTTTACTGTCAGCACACAAGCCAAACACTTAAAAGTAAAGTAAAACATTCACAGGTTAATTATTGTAGCCTCAATGATCAACATCGACATTATGGGGTGGCAGGTAGCCTAGCTGTTAAGCGCGTTGGTCCAGTAATTGAAAGATCACTGATTCGAATCCTAGAGCCGACTATGTGAAAAATCTGTTTATGTTCCCTTGAGCAAGTCACTTAACCCTAATTGCTCCTGTAAATCACTCTGGATAAGAGCGTCTGCTAAATTACGTAAATTTCTAGTGACAGTATGCTTTGTAATTCGAACTAGATCTAACTTCCTGACAACGATAGTTGTAAAAATAGTCCGATTATGAGAATGTCACTCTTTTTGTTTACTCCAGCTTTATGATATGCACATTTCAGATGATTATATTTTTGTAAAGTAGCCTGTACAAAGATTTAATTAGATATGTCTGAGATGTAACTATAGGCTTATATTTGTGAAAGAGAAAAAATATGATATCAATCATAAAATGTACTTTAATTCCATACGTAAAGTCCTGCCATCCAGGAACTCTATATCAGGCGGTGTCAAAAGAAGGCCAGACAAAATGTCAAGGACTCCAGCCACTCAAGCCATAGACTGTTCATTCTGCTACCGTCCGGCAAACGGTACCAGAGCGTCGGCTCTCAGACCAACAGGCTGCGAGATAGCTTCTGCCCCAAAGCCATAAGACTGCTAAATAGCCAGACTGTTAAATAGTCAATTATTGGTTCCCAAACTCTCTGCACTGACTCTACCTTGCACTGACTGACCCTACGCACACTCGCTAGATGTTATATACCGTTCACGCACCATATACACACTACACTGTCACACAAAACCCTAACATACATTACATACGCATACCAACACAAACACACACTTTTACACTCATAATTTGCTGCTGCTAATCTTTTCTTTACTCTTATTATTATCTATCCGGATGCCTAGTCACTTTACCTTGACTTCATGTGCGTACCGCATCTACCTCAAATACCTCGTACTTCTCTCTGCACATTGAACTGGTAGGCTACTGGTACTCCCTGTATATAGTTCCATTCTTGTGTATTCTATTCCTCTTGTGTTAGTTATTATTTTTTATTATTATTTTTAAACTCTGCATCATTGGGAAAGGTTCTTAAGCATGCATTTAGTCATGTCTATTACATCAGTTGTATTCGGCGCAAGTAAAATGTCGATTTGATAAGCCAGTACATCTATTTCTTTATTGCACCTCCGAGAAAATGTTTCGACTGCTTTAGAAATCACCATATCATCACATTTACAATAGATACAAACAAAAAGTTTAAGTGTATTGGTTTTAAAAGCAATTGCTATTTCCTAATGGATCTTCTGTTCTACAATGACTGTTACCATTCTTCACCATTCTTCTCCCTAAAATGTAAATGTAATTAGACATAGTTGGAAAGCAGCAAGAATTGTTACCCGACTTACCATTGTCCTCTGCTTCAGAAAAAGTAAACGCAAGTACCAGCAGGAGTAGAATAATCACTGTCATTCTGAAAAGTACGATTGGATCAATTTCGAAGTCTGCTGGAGTGTCTCTGAATTCCTGAGGTTTATATGCCTGGAATGGAAGGCGTGTCACTCCGACGCAGAGGTAAACAAAGTGACATCAGGGACACTTCATTCATGAAGCCATAGAGGTCCTATTAAATTCCAAATGATATGCATGAAACACCCTTCGGTCTTTAGTAGGCTACTGTGTGTGGGGCCTTTAAAAAAAAACGTGGCCCAGACTTTAGCCTTTAATTCCACTAATTACTGATGATAATGATTATTAGTGATTACGGATTGTGATAGGCTGTCGCGTTTGTCGCATTTTTAAGTAACATGGTTTTAAAGTTCACAGTTAGCCTTTGTTATGTAAATTGCATTTGAAAAGTACCAGTGTCCTGGCTTTGGTCCTCCATACAGATTATCCATTATATTGACCAGATACTCTAGTGCCCGCTCTAACAATGAAAATAAATGTCTTCAAAAATGGCAGGCAGTCGGGAGGAGGCAACATCAGGTGGGACAGATTCTTGTGTGAACGTTTCCACTAGTTACTTCAGCTACAAAGTCAAAATATGTTTATAATAAATATTAATGAAAACAAAAATGCTGTTTTTGAAATAGGCGTCTTTAGGACTTTGTGGCTGTAGTAACTAGTGACGACCAGGCACAACTCCGATATAAAGTGTTTTTTCTCAAAGTTGCCAGGATGTCACGTGTATATCAGTACACTCGTAACAACGTAATCATTACGAAACGTATATTCGATCAAATAATCCACAAATCCGCAAATAAGACATAACATTTTTTTGTTAACTAAATTCGACACGCTCATTGACCTCCATACAAAAACTTAAAAACGCCACCTGCTGGAGAAGAAACATTTTGGACCCAATTGATTCAATTCAATAGGCTTTTTGGGCATGGGAAACATATGTTAACATTGCCAAAGCATTCATTGCCTTTCGCTTCGCCTCTTCCTCTCTGTCGGAAATGAGAGCAGGTCCGCTAGATCCATGGCCCAGTCAGACAACGGTACCGGGGTTGTGGCGAAAATCTCCCCCTCTGACAGAATCCCCCTTCGCCTGAACGCGCACACACACTCAATTCTTCTTTGCTGCGATTTGCTTGCTACTTGAGATTTCTGCTCTTCGCTCCGTTGTAGTTTAGCCTACATTTCACTGATCTTAGTAGCAGAAAGCTTTTTTAAATTTGTGTCCTTTAAGACAGCTATCGATGATCACGTTAGGCTGCGTCTCATTTTTTTTTTTAAAGGCGGTTTGATCGCAGAGAGACACTTGTAATGTCTGCAGTTTTCGGTTTGGCTATTTGTTTCATGTGTATTAGTCTATAAATAAATCTCTTTGCCTAATACACTGTCAGGTTGGAGATTTCGGGATAACACCGGCCAGCAAGATGGAAACAGAAAAGTCTTTGCCTGTTGGGTGAAACACCGGGATAAATACTGTATTGAAATGCGCCAACTAATTGTTTCTAATTTATTCTGTTTGCCACAGTGAATGTGTAGCCTATACCGGTAAAAGTAATACGCGAACCACTGAACCACTGCCCCCTTTTGGAAACAATGTCACAAACTTTGAGGCGACGCTTGGATGCTTACGGTATTGCAGATTTCAAACATTTGTATTAAAGTCGTGATTAAACTTTATTGCTACGTATGTGATTGATTTGTATGGTACATTTTCGTGGGTCAAGGCTCCATAGTTTAATGCAATATCATTTCTAAGAGACAAATTTGAGTCGGAGTGCATTCCCCGGTTTTATAATCCATGTAATTATTAACAATCATTTACTTCTTTCTGTGTCATTTAACGTAAAACGGAAGCTAAATACGACCCAGATGGGACTCGAACCCACAATCCCCAGCTCCGGAGGCTGATGCCTTATCCATTAGGCCACTGGGTCATCACGTTCCCAGTTAGCGCAGGCACAGTTTATAAAATTGAAAACATGACGATAAAGGCGTGTAAAGTTTCGTAGAATTGTGCATATTTGGTTTCATGATCAACATATTTACTACCAATTTTAGCTAAACTACTGTGCTCTGCGACATGTCGCAAGCAAATATAGTCAAATTTAGTGAAACTCTGTAGTATGGTCTCGCGATAACAGCGCATCACCACTAGTGACTCCTTTCCGACTTTTTCAAAAAGGGGCCAATGAAGAGGTGCTTTGACTCGAATGGGCCAATCACAGATCGAGAAAGCCGGAAATTTAAAGGTGGTCTCACGTTTGACGTCATTGCCAGTAAGAACAAGAAAAAGGTGAGTGTGGTCTTCATGCGTTTGTTAGTTATTGTTTATTTTAATGGTTATAATATAGAAGTTACTGGGTGCACTCGATATAAATGATATGCGTTGATATATTGTTAAATTATTACTGTTTTTCTGGTTATGATTAAATTGTCAGTTTGCGCGTTTTCAACCGGCCACATGGTGATCTACGTTAGATTCTAGTTTGCCGGGCAGCAGGAAATGGACACTGACTTGCTAGCTAGGAAAACGTTGGTTATTTTATTTAAAGCACGCACATAGCTAACATTTAACTTTTCCCCTTAACGTTAGTAATCAATACTACAGTGAAGTCATCGCCTTGTTCAATAAGCAACGAAAACAATGTCGACAACTGCGAACGACGCCGATCGTATCACCCAATTCAAAAACAAGGGAAAAGATACCAACGTAAGTTGATATTGCCTTTGCTTCCTGATCTTCATTGATTAACACCTAGTTTACAGTATTGCCATTTGTCTAGCGCTATGCAACTTGACATTGTTTATGTGCAGGAGTTGAGGCGCAGAAGAGTCGAGGTCAACGTTGAACTTCGAAAGGCAAAGAAAGACGACCAGCTTCTCAAAAGAAGGAACGTCAATATCTGCCCGGATGAGCCTACGTCTCCACTCCAAGAGAAGGACCAAAATGCACAGGTATTATTTTGTATCCATACTGTAACTACCCTTATTTGAAACTCAAGCAGGCAACAGCAAGTTTTTTTTGGATTATGACGTGTACAGGCCATCAAGCCAAAGATGGACCTCTTCCCAATTGATTTGGCGCCTTGCTGTCCTGTACTCTATCAGAGGCCTGTTAGCTAGCGCCTATATTCGTCACTTTGTTCCATTGACATGCATGCAGACTTTCCACAGATGTCATGTAATTAATCTGTAATCCTGTCATGTTTCCATAGCCTGCACAGCACTGGACAGTTGAGGAGATTGTGGCTGGTGTAAATAGCCAAAGCCTGGATCATCAGGTGCAGGCTACCCAGTCAGCCAGGTAAGTCAGTAAGCGTTTCATTGGAAACTGGTTTTGAGTAATCACTGTTTCTGTTCTGTTGCCCTGTCTGCCCCTAACCATTACTTTTCACCTGGCCGTGCACCACAGGAAGCTGCTGTCCAGAGAGAAGCACCCTCCCATTGATCGCATCATCGGCGCCGGGCTCATCTCAAACTTTGTCAGCTTCCTGGGCCTGACCGAGTGTCCTCCCATACAGTTCGAGGCGGCCTGGGCCCTGACCAACATCGCCTCTGGCAACTCGGACCAAACCACCGCAGTGGTGGCCGGCGGAGCCATCCCAGCCTTCATCAGCCTGGTGATGTCCCCACACCCCCACATCAGCGAGCAGGCTGTCTGGGCCCTGGGAAACATCGCTGGTATGAGAAGGAACACTTTTTGTTTGTTGCCTGTATCGAAAGTGACCATGGCATGACTGTTGCCATTGCCATTGATAGTACAGGAACAGTGATCTGAAAGCTTTTCCCGTGTTTGTTGGAATAACTTCCTGTCAAACCCTGTGTCTTTCAAACATATTTGTCCGCAAAAGTTGTGAGTGAAACTTCATCTTAATGTTGAACTAGAAATTCTGCTAAAGATTATTGCTACCAGGCAGGTAACAATATCAATTTATCAGCATTTCTCTTTTGAAAATACTACTTGAACTCAATAGCTCAATATACCTTTTGCAATAAGCCTTCTTACACTGTGGTTGTATGCTAGGTCAGCTGTCTTCTGTGACCACATTTTTGACTTGGGCTGATTCCTCCCTTTTCCTCAGGTGACGGCTCCACCTACAGGGACTTGGTCATCAAGCACGGCGCAATTGAGCCCCTCCTGACTCTGCTGGCTGCTCCTGACCTGTCTGTGTTCTCTGTAAGCTGTTTACATGTCATGAGGAAAAGCTCTGGTTTGTTGTGGAATTTGTTAACCTCTTATGGCTCAAATCCCGTTAACGGGGTCGATTTGACAACATCCGGTGAAATGGCAGAGCGCCAACTTAAAGTTTTTTGTACAAAATATTGAACTTTCATACATTCACAAGTGCAATACACCAAATTAAAGCTGAACTTGTTTATCTAGCCACAGTGTCAGATTTCAAAAAGGCTTTACGGTGAAGGCAAACAATGCTATTATGTGAGGACAGCACCCCATCAAACACAGACAATCATATTGCATCCTGCCAGGCGTGACACAAAACTCAAACGATATAATTCATGCCTTACCTTTGACGAGCTTCTTCTGTTGGCACTCCAATATGTCCCATAAACATCACAAATGGTCCTTTTGTTCAATTAATTCCGTTATGTATCCAAAATGTCCATTTTTATTTGGTGCGTTTGAAAACACCGGTTCCAACTCGCGCAACATGACTACAAAATATCTCAAGTTACCTGTAATCTTTGTCCAAACATTACAAACAACTTTCCTTATACAACTTTAGATATTTTTTAACGTAAATAATTGATCAAATTTAAGACAAGATAAGCTGTGTTCAATACCGGAGGAAAACAAAGTGGAGCGTGCTTTCAGGTGGTGCGCCTCTATCAAAAAGTACACTTCCCTCGAGCCTCATTCTGACCAGGGCTGCTACTTCATTACCCAAAGGAAAAACATCAACCAATTTCTAAAGACTGTTGACATCCAGTGGAAGCGATAGGAACTGCAAGCAACTTCCTTAGAATTATGGGTTCTCAATGAAAACCCATTGAAAAGAGTGACCTAAAAAGAGTGACCTAAAAATAATTCCTGGATGGTTTGTCCTCTGGGTTTTGCCTGCCAAATAAGTTCTGTTATACTCAGACATTCAGTTTTAGAAACTTCAGAGTGTTATCTATCCAAATCTACCAATTGTATGCATATCCTAGCTTCTGGGCCTGAATAGCAGGCAGTATACTTTAGGTACTCTTTTCATCCGGGTGTGAAAATGGCAACCTCAAGCCATAAGAAGTTAACAAGTGCTGCAGGAAATTCCACTCGGTCATCAGCTAGAGTTGAAGTCGGAAGTTTACATACACTTGGGTTGGAGTCATTAACTAATTTTTCAACCACTCCACACATTTCTTGTTAACTATAGTTTTGGCAAGTCGGTTAGGACATCTACTTTGTGCATGACACAAGTAATTTCCCAACAATTGTTTACAGGCAGACTATATCGCTGTATAATTCAGTCAGGAAGTTAAAGCTTGGTGGCAAATGGGTCTTCCAAATGGACAATGACCCCAAGCATACTTCCAAAGTTGTGCCAAAATGGCTTAAGGACAACAAAGTCAAGGTATTGGAGTGGCCATCACAAAGCCCTGACCTCAATCCTATAGAAAACGTGTGGGCAGAACTGAAAAAAGCGTGTGTGAGCAAGGAGGCCTACAAACCTGACTCTGTTACACCAGCTCTGTCAGGAGGAATGGGCCAAAATTCACCCAACTTATTGTGGGAAGCTTGTGGAAGGCTACCCGAACCATTTGACCCAAGTTAAACAATTTAAAGGCAATGCTACCAAACACTCAATTAGTATATGTAACCTTCTGACCCACTGGGAATATGATGAAAGAAATAAAAGCTGAAATCATTCACTCTACTATTATTCTGACATTTCACATTCTTAAAATAGTGGCGATCCTAACTGACCTGAAACAGGGAGATTTTTATTGGGATTAAATGTCAGGAATTGTGAAACTGAGTTTTAAATGCATTTGGCTAAGGTGTAAAACTTGACTTCAACTGTATTTATGATGTCGTGCTACAGTTGACTGCTTTGGCGTTCTCATCTTGGCTCATTACCTCAATTTGATGCATCCATAAATCTAAGTATAACTCACAACGGAGTGGCCTATTGATCTCTAAAGACCTCTCCTTGCTCCCTCCAGTCTGGTTACCTGAGGAACGTGACATGGACGCTGTCCAACCTGTGTCGGAACAAGAACCCTGCCCCGCCATTGGCGGCCGTGCAGCTACTGCTGCCCACGCTGGTGCGCCTGCTCTACCACGACGACAAGGAGGTGCTGGCCGACACCTGCTGGGCCGTGTCCTACCTGACAGACGGCCCTAACGAGCGCATCGAGGTGGTAGTGCAGTCCGGCCTGGTGCCCCGCCTCGTCCAGCTGCTCGGTTCCGGGGAGCTCACCATCGTGGTACGTCCCTTTGACGCAGTTACTAGGCTTTCCATTTTTGATTGTCCCTGTACAGTGGTCTGCCTTGTGGTTCCTAGAGACGGCTGCACCGTGCTGATCTGTGGGTTTTGATTGACTGGCAAATATTAATCTCTGTGATTTATGCATGGGAGCTACCACTCCAAGTAGCTTCTATAGCCCGGTTGTTGAGACATTCCAAGTTACTGAGGAAAGCCTGTCACACAGACATAAGTCAATTGTGTAGCTTGCATCCAAATCCTAATTTCCCCCCCCCCCTTTATTTTTGCCATTTTCCCAGACTCCCTCTCTGCGGTCGCTGGGTAACATTGTGACTGGCACAGATGAGCAGACGCAGTGTGTGTTGAACTCCGGCGCTCTGGCAATGTTCCCCGCCCTTCTCCGCCACCACAAGTCCAACATCCAGAAGGAGGCGGCCTGGACCCTGTCCAACGTCACGGCTGGCAAGGACACCCAGATCCAGGAAGTCGTCAATGCCGGCCTCGTGCCACTGCTGGTGGACATCCTCAAAAAGGTATGACGGGTTCATAGGTTGTTCATTAGGGGGCAAACTATTCAGGGGCTTGTATGCATCAAGGGCTGATCGACTAGGTTAATTTGTCCTTTTAGGACCTGATCCTAGACGATTGCTACATGCAGCCCCAGATTTTACCTCCCCGTTTGACTGTTCAGTTTCATTCCTGGTTTATCTGTTGTGCTGCTCCACAAACATCAGCACTCCTTGTCTGAGGGTGCCGACAGCAGAAATGAAAGCTGTGAATGAGTCTATATATTGAAGGGAGCCCTGCCCATAGAGAATGATAGAGGCTTCTAGTGGCCAAAATGCTTTGTTAGCATGGGCAGCGCCGTTGAGGGCTTCCGCAATTTGAATATACTCGACTGGGTGGAATGTCATTGGCTGATCCCTCCTGGTTACCCTGTTGGTGTCATGTCCAACTGGGTCATCAGGAATGATCAACCAATCATGAAGGAAATGTACTACTCTGGTGGATATTGCCTCGATGGCCATGCTGTCATAGACACTATAATGGCACAAATACAAAGATGAGTCCTCTTGCTATCTCTATGACCCTGCCTCATGTCTCTTTCTTCAACCAGGGAGACTACAAGACCCAGAAGGAGGCCGTGTGGGCTATCACCAACTACACCAGCGGGGGAACGGTGGAGCAGGTGATACACTTGGTACAGGCCAACGTGCTGGAGCCCCTGCTCAACCTGCTCTCTGCCAAGGACAGCAAGACCATCCTGGTCATTCTGGATGCCATAACCAACATCTTCCTGGTAAGTCCATTTCTGGTATGTAAGAAGAACCAATGGGTAGCGCTTTTAAGTCTCATGACACAAACAGTATGAAGGTCCCTATTACAACCCATAATTCTATCAGTAAGACATTATGGCTAATGAGCACCCTGTAACACTGACAGTTTGCCTAGTGGTTCCTAGAGACGGCTGCACCGTGCTGATCTGTGGGTTTTGATTGACTGGCAAATATTAATCTCTGCGATTTATGCATGGGAGCTACCACTCCAACTATCTCCCATAGCCCGGTTGTTGAGACATTCATGTTTTAGCATTGATCTGCTATTTTAAAATTTGACTATTATGTTTATTGGTTTAAAATTAGAAAATGGATTAGTGTGTAAAAGCCCATACTAAACGACTCATGCTCTCAGGCAGGAGAGAAGATCGGCGAGGTGGAGAAGCTGTGCTTGACGATCGAGGAGTGTGGTGGCCTGGACAGGATCGAGGCTCTGCAGTCCCACGAGAACGAGATGGTCTACAAGGCATCTCTCAACCTCATTGAGAAGTACTTCTCTGGCGAGGTGAGACCTTTACCAAGCAATGACTAAGTCCAAATACACTTATGTCCTCTTTAGCTCGTCTCCTTCAGCTCCATTCATGGGTGATGCGGCTGATTGTTATCAAAAGGAGACATTGAACATGAGCTGGGTTTTATTCCCCAAGTTGATCTTTTCACATCTGACCTTGTTCACTTTATTGCGACTCTAAAAGGCTACATGTGTTATTGGTATGGTGCAGCAGATTGGTAGAGAACAGCTTTGTTGAGTGAAACGCGGCCATGAGTGATGTTGCAATTCAAACTAATTGTTCTGGTGACACCATCTGTCTTGCTTTCAGGATGAGGAGGACCAGTCTGTTGCTCCAGAAATCACAACTGACGGCTACGCCTTCCAGATCCCTGAGAACCAAAGCACTTTCAACTTTTAAATGTCCTTGTTTCCTGTCTTTTTCTATGTGTACTGTAGTCCCTCCCAACTTCACAAGTGTACAGACATTTCTTTGTTCTATTACAACCTGTAAATAAACTTATTACAATATGTGCTGTCAAATTGGTGGGTTTTTGGGAAGCTTGATGCTTCCAGGACAATTTTTTTAAATTGGGGTTCCGGTAGTCTACACCACACTGTACAGTATTTTCTACATATGTGCATATTGTACGCGGCAGTGCCCAGCATTCTAAACATGGATAAAACATTAAATTGTTTATTCCCAGGCTAAATGGTCTAGCACAAACAGCTGTTGGGGGGGTTGAACACCAGGCAGAGCCATGATACAGTATGATTTAAGTCTCATGTAGGATTACGTTAAGACTTTAACCTCCTGTCATGCTACTATTATTGATACCCTTGGGAGGACCCACAGCCTGTTCCCCACTGGTGAAGGGGGGTATATCCCTATTGGTAAAGGCTTGCTCAAATGAAATATCAATGCAGTTTACATCTAAACATACTCTATAAAATGCTCACCATTCAAATACAATGACAATCAGTTTTATTTTTTTAATCAAAGTTTACCTCCAGCTCCTATCCACCCATCTATTTAGTGTCTGAACCCAGATGACAATCAATCTCCGACCATTATCACTCAACCGTTGGCAAAACAATTTGGTGTGCAAAATGGGCAAAGGTTCTGTGTATTATTCCACTGTTTCTGGACAGGGTATGACAAATGGCAATCTTACAGATTTGTTGGTGTCAACCTGGAGGTGGTCCTTATGCCTGAAACCAAGCTTTTCTGCCGGTCTTGGACCTCACAACCAGGGGCTCCACTGTTGGTTTGTTCTGGACCACAGGACTTTGAGCTGGTCTATTGGGTACCACAGGACGTTCAGTCCCGGGGCTGATCTTCCGTTCCGGGCCCAGTGTGTTCAAATATCTGCTGCGTGGATCTGTGACAAGTGAAGGACAGAACAGCAGCGCAAGTCTCACTCCTTTGTTAGTTACTCTCACCTTTCACACCTGCCAGGCCTCTAGACTCACTGCTGTTAAAAGAGATTATTTACCTCTTCCATGTGTGTTGAAGCCTGTTGGGTCAGGTGGGTGACCACAGCGATATCCTGACCATCTTGGCCTTATGAAGGGTGGAGTGGTGATTTTGGTGGAGGATAGGTCTGCAATAAACCAAGCAACCAAAATATGACACTGTTTCAAGAGTAACTTGAGGATATACTTGTGTAAAGGTACAAGAATGAGCTTAAAGGCCCAGTGCAGTTTGATATATATTTCCATACTTATTTTGGAATAATACTGTGAAATTGTGAAAACGATGCCATTTTAATGTAAGAGCTGTTTGAAAAGACTGCCTGAAATGTCAGCCTGTTATTGATGGAATGGAGCTTTGGGCTGCCAGTAAATTGCTCAACAGACCAATAAGAGAGTTCCAAACCTCTACTAATACCACTCCCAGCAAATTCTTTGTAGAGAAATTGCTCTTTCCTAAGAACGATTTTGTTTGTTTCTGCCCATTTTAATTGATAACAACCACAGTAATGTTACCCAGAAATGATTTGATATTGAGATTAAAAACAGCTGCATTGGTACTTTCAGTAAATTGCTCATTCTTAGTAAGATGTGCTCCATTGGAAATAAATGTATACTGTATATTGTATACCAATGTAAGGTGTACATGTTCAGTATGTACTCAATTCAAAACTCTCCGCCGCGCTCCAGCAGCAAAACAACTTACCCTTCCCGTGCCTCAGCGGTCTTGGTCACATCTGTCCATAGACTTTGTAACGAATCTCACCCTTTCTGATGGTTTTACCACTATTCTGGTTGTTGTTGACAGATTCTCTAAATCCTGATGTTTAATCCCTCTCTGGTCTACCTACCACTCTCCAGGTCGCTGAGGCACTGTTCCAGCAGGTCTTCCGGCACTATGGCCTTCCGCAGGACATCATTTCTTACCACAGCCCCAAATTCAAGTCCCATGTTTGGAAAGCCTTCATATAGAAGCTTTCTGTAGGATACAATACATATTGTGTCTACCACGAGTTGGGGGTCCCATTCCAATGCATAAACTAGCATATTGTCCGCCTCACTTTTGGGTACTGGCCTCAGTCTAACGGGCAGGTGGAGAGGATGAACCAGGAGCTGGGGAGATTCCTGAGGGAGTCACTTCCAGGACATGCAGGGGGAGTGGGCCCGATTCCTTCCTTTGGCAGAATACGCCCAGAATTCATTGTGACACTCCTCCACTGGGCTGACTCCTTTCCAGTATGTTCTGGGTTATGTTATCAGCCAGCCCTGGCTCCGTGGACTCCGCACCAGACCGAAGTTCCTGCGGTGGATAAGTGGTTCAGGTGTGCAGAAGAGTTATGGAACGATGCCCACGTGAGACTCCAGCCGCCGTCAGAAGGAGCAAGCGGATCGCCACTGCTCTCCACCAGGAACCTCTTGCTCCGCTTGCCCTGTAAGAAGCTGAGTCCCCAGTTTGTGGGGCCGTTTACGGTCCTCCGGAGGGTCAACGAGGTAATTTACAGATTACAACTCCTCACAAATGACCTGATTTCACCATCTTTTCATGTTTCCTTCTCAGGCCGGTGGTTCCTGGTCCCCTGGCTGATGCCGTCCCCCATGACACCCCTCCGCCTCCCCTGGACATTGATGGGAGTCCCGCCTATACCGTCAGATCCCTCCTGGACTCCAGACATAGCGGGGGTTGGATCCAGTACCTGGTGGACTGGGAGGGGTACGGTCCAGAGGAGCAGTGTTGGGTTCCGGTGGACGACATTCTAGATCCCAACATCATCCGAGATTTCCACCTTCGCCGTCCGGCCCAGCCCGCTCCTCGCCCTCGGGGTCATCCTGCGGCTGGTCCCGCACGTCAGGGGCGGGTAGGGCTGGGCGATATGGGCCAAATATTATATCACAGTATCTTTTTTTTTAAGGCGGTATGACGGTATTTGACTGTATTTTTAGTTTTTGAATAATGAAAGTTCTACATTTGCTAAAGAGTGATCAGAGGGTTGCAACACATACATTCTAAGTGATTTAAATGAGTCTTTCTCCATTCTGATTGTTTTATACTGTTCAATTCAACTTCAACCAAAACAAATTTCAGCACTTTTATCATTTCTGCATTTCCTGCACTCAATTGCAGTGGTGGAAAAAGTACCCAATTGTCATACTTGAGTAAAAGTAAAGATAAGTTAACCTCTCTAGGGTAGGGGGCAGTATTTTCACGGCCGGATTAAAAACGTACCCAAATTAAACGGCCTACAACTCGGGCCCAGGAACTAGAATATGCATAGCATTAGTTGATTTGGATAGAAAACACTCTGAAGTTTCTAAAACTGTTTGAATGATGTCTGTGAGTATAACAGAACTCATATGGCAGGCAAAAACCTGAGAAAAATCTAACCAGGAAGTGAGAATTCTGGTGCTTGTAGTCCTTTCAAGTCATTGCCTATCGAACACACAGTGACTTAGGGTTCATTTTGCACTTCCTAAGGCTTCCACTAGATGTCAACAGTCTTTAGAAAGTTGTTTGAGGCGTCTATGATGAACAGAGAGCGAAGAGAGGAAGTTGGAAGTTGTTAACTCAGGAAAGTACTGGCGTTCATTGGTGCGCATTCACGTGAGAGTTAGCTGTGTTCCAAAACGTTTTTCAAGACATTGCAATCGTCCGGTTGGAATATTATTGAAGTTCTAAGTGATAAAGGCCCTAAAGATTGATGCTATACAACGTTTGACATGTTTGAACGAACGTAAATATAACTTTTTTTACATTTTGTCGTGACATTTTCCGCGCGCTTCCTACACTTTGAGTAGCTTACTGAACGCGCTAACAACAAGGAGCAATTTGGACATAAATTATGGACTTTATCGAACAAAGCAACATTTATTGTGGACCTGGGATTCCTGGAAGTGCCTTCTGATGAAGATCATCAAAGGTAAGTGAATATTTCTAATGCTATTTATGATTTTAGATGACTCCAAAATGGCGGTATCTATCTGTATTGCCTAGTGTATTTTTCTGAGCGCAGTACTTAGATTATTGCAAAGTGTGCTTTCCTCGTGAAGCTTTTTTGAAATCTGTCACAGCATTTGCATAAAGGAGATGTTCATCTATAATTCTTTGAATAACAGTTTAATATTTTATCAACGTTTATGGTGAGTATTTTTGTAAATTGTTGTGCTGATTCACCGTCAGTATTGGAGGCAAAATATTTTCTGAACATCACGCGCCAATGTAAAATGGGGTTTATGGATATAAATATGAACTTTATCGAACAAAAAAATGCATGTATTGTGTAACATGATGTCCTAGGAGTGTCATCTGATGAAGATCGTCAAAGGTTAGTGCATAATTTTAGCTGGTTTTCTGGTTTTTGTGATGCCTGTCCTTGCTAGGAAAATGGCTATGTGCTTTTTCTTGTGTTGGAACTGTCCTAACATAATCTAACTTTATGCTTTCGCCATAAAGCCTTTTTGAAATCGGACAATGTGGTTACATTAAGGAGACGTGTACCTTTAAAATTGTGTAAAATAGTCCTTTGTTTGAGAACTCTGAATTATGACATTTTGTGGTTTTGAATTTGGCACTCTGATTTTTCACTGGCTGTTGAATAGTGTGAACCATCTCCAAACCATCTTTGGGTTGGGGTCAGGTTGAGGTCAGGTGATTGTGGAGGCCAGGTCATCTGATGCAGCACTCCATCACTCTCCTTCTTGATCAAATAGCCCTTACACAGCCTGGAGTTGTGTTGGGTCATTGTCCTGTTGAAAAACAAATGATAGTCCCACTAAACGCAAACCAGATGGGATAGCGTATCTCTGCAGAACACCTCCTCCTCCATGCTTCACAGTGGAAACCACACACACGGAGATCATCCGTTCACCTACTCTGCGTCTCACAAAGACAAAGCGGTTGGTACCAAAAATCTCAAATTTGGACTCATCAGACCAAAGGACAGATTTCCACCGGTCTAATGTTCATTGCGCGTGTTTCTTGGCCTAAGCAAGTCTCCTCTTCTTATTGGTGTCCTTTAGTAGTGGTTTCTATGCAGCAATTTGACCATGAAGGCCTGATTCACACAGTCTCCTCTGAACAGTTGATGTTGAGATGTGTCTGATACTTGAACTCTGTGAAGCGTTTATTTGGGCTGCAATTTCTGAGGCTGGTAAGTCTAATGAACTTCTCCACTGCAGCAGAGGATACGTTCATTAGACTTACCAGCCTCATGAGAGCCAGTTTCATCATAGCGCTTGATGGTTTTTGTGACTGCACTTGAAGAAACTTTCAACGTTTTTGAAATTTTCCGGATTGACTGACCTTCATGTCTTAAAGTAATGATTGACTGTAATTTCTCTTTGCTTATTTGAGCTGTTCTTGCCATAATATGGTCTTGGTATTTTACCAAATAGGACTATCTTCTGTTTACAAGCCCTACCCAGTCACAACACAACTGATTGGCTCAAACGCATTAAGAAGGAAAGAAATTCCACAAATGAGCTTTTAACAAGGCACACCTGTTAATTGAAATGCATTCCAGGTGACTACCTCATGAAGCTGGTTGAGAGAATGCCAAGAGTGTGCAAAGCTGTCATCAAGGCAAAGGATAGCTACCTTGAAGAATCTCAAAAACACTTTTTTGGTTACTACATGATTCCATATGTGTTACTTCATAGTTTTGATGTCTTCACTATTATTCTACAATGTGGAAAATAGTCAAAATAAAGAAAAACCCTTGACTGAGTAGGTGTGTCCAAACTTTTGACAGGTACTGTATGTCCGCTACCTGGGTAGGGGTTGGAAGCCATGGAGAGCTTTGATTGGTAATTTGCGTCACGATATCGCAGAGGATTTGAATAAAGTTCAACTGTTCAGCTCCCTCGCCCATGCTCATAATGCTCAATGGTCCCGCCGCCCACTCCGCTTCTCTCGCTTTCCTTCCGGAAGTGAATGCGCGGTGCCGCTACCTAGTGTAAACCCAATATTGCAGTGCATTTCTACATAACACGTTGGGGGGGCGATGAAACAACGGAGCCCCAGTATTAATGTTCAATGTAAGGAAGTAAAGCGGGCGGGGGCGGTTGGGCGACGCGAGCATGGGCGAGGGAACGTGAATAGGGCGGGATCAAAGTTACGGAAACCTAAACTTTATGCAAATTCCTCAGCCATATCGCGACGCTGTTGACCAATCGAAGCTCACTATAGCGAAAGGTTGCTGGATCGAATGCCCGAGCTGACATGGTAAAAATCTGTCGTTCTGCCCCTGAGCAAGGCAGTTTAACCCACTGTTCCCCGGGCACCGAAGATGTGGATGTTGATTAAGGCAGCCCCCCGCACCTCTCTGATTCAGAGGGATTGGGTTAAATGCGGAAGACCCATTTCAGTTGAATGCATTCAGTTGTACAACTTACTAGGTATCCCCCTTTCCCTTCCAGACCCTACATGATTGGCTGTTTATACCTAGCACTGCCTAGTCTGTTTGCTAGCTTGCTAACACCCACACGAGGGTAAAGCTGGAGTGGCTTTCTGAATGAACATGTTATGTGGAAATCGCCTCTGGGCTACTCACTTTGCGTGAGCGCAGCCTATCCAAGCGCTAGTAATCAATGTGTCTGTTATCCAATAAAAGAGCAATCCTGTGGGCCATGGGCTGAGTGTTTGATGGGTGTATGCATGTGTTTATCCAAAGAGTATCTATTATATTGATAAGACAGTCAACCGACTGTTCTAACAATGGAAATACATGTCCTCAAAGATGGAAGGCAACTCCGATATAAATTATTATTATTATTTTTTTTTTAATGCCACATGCGTCCACTCACATCAGTGCATTCGTAACAACCAAACCATTACTAAACTTATATTATATCAAATACAGTGGGTATCATAAGTATTTACCCCCCTTGGAAATTCTTACATTTATTAAAAAGTTATGAAAAATGAAATTAATATAGGCTACCTTGATTAGATAAGTATTCACCCCAGAGTCAATACATGTTAGAATTCCCTTTGGTAGCGATTACAGCTGTGAGTCTTTCTGGGTAAGTCTCTAAGAGCTTTCCACACCTGGATTGTACAATATTAGCCCATTATTCTTTTCAGAATTCTTCAAGCTCTGTCAAGGTGTTGGGAGTCATGGCTGCACAGCAATAACGGAAGCCTCTCCAACATAATCTAGGTAGAATCATGAATTCCCCAGGGCTTCAATCTTTCCTAATGTCATGCCTTGTGAAAAAGCCAGTGTGTCTATGTATGCGGATGACTCAACACCATACATGTCAGCTACTACAGCGAGTGAAATCACTGCAACACTTAACAAAGAGCTGCAGTTAGTTTCAGAATGGGTAGTAAGGAATAAATTAGTTCTAAATATTTCAAAAACTAAAAGTATTGTATTTGAGACAAATCATGAACTAAACCCTAAACCTCAACTAAATCTTGTAATAAATAATGTGGAAATTGAGCAAGTTGAGGTGACTAAACTGCTTGGAGTAACCCTGATTTGTAAACTGTCATGGTCAAGGCATGTTGATACAACAGTAGCTAAGATGGGAGAAGTCTGTCCATAACAAAGCGCTGCTCTGCCTTTTTAACAACACTATCAACAAGGCAGGTCCTACAGGCTTTAGTTTTGTCGCACCTGGACTACTGTTCAGTCGTGTGGTCAGGTGCCACAAAGAGGGACCTCAGAAAATTACAATTGGCTCAGAACAGGGCAGCACGGCTGGCCCTTAAATGTACACTGAGCGCTAACATTAAAAATATGCATGTAAATCTCTCATGGCTCAAAGTGGAGGAGAGATTGACTTCATCATGACTTGTTTTTGTAAGAAGTGTTGACATGCTGAATGCACCGAGGTGTCTGCTTACAGTTTTTCTCAATCACTTTGGCAAATTTTTTTAAACAGACTTAACATTCTCTAAACTGTAAGTGCAATTGTCACAACTGTTTTATGGGACATCACAACTCTATTGCATGTCTGCAAAATGTAGTAACTTACCCAAAACATTTAATTCATGCTTCAAAACCTAGTTATTGTATCAGTAAATTGGCCAATGCCACCAAAATGAAATGTTTTTTTTTTTTTTGTCATTGTGTGAGCCATACTGTTCAAAATGTTTAGATATTTTTTCACCATGGCAGTCAACCCTGGAAATGTTTGTTATATAGAAATCTCAGTTTTGTTCTACTTTTTGTGTTGACACTGACTGCACTATACCAGAAGGTCAGTTTTGTCTAGCTGAATGCTATTGTGTATCACACAGCTTTTTAGATACTGATTTCAACAGTAGGTTAAAGTTTACTGGGAAAAGTCAATACTGCACAATACTGTAGTAAACAGAAAAAGGATGTTCACATTTGTATGTATACAGTAAATGTATTTGTCACGTCCTGACCAGTAAAAGGGGTTATTTGTTATAGTAGTTTGGTCTGGGCGTGGCAGGGGGTGTTTGTTTTGTGTGTTTTGGGGTTTTGATGGATGTTCTATATTTCTATGTTCATTCTATGTTCCCTATCCTTGTTTTGTATTTCTGTGTTTTGGCCTGGTATGGCTCTCAATCAGGGACAGCTGTACTTCGTTGTCACTGATTGGGAGCCATACTTAGGTAGCCCTTTTTCCACCTGTCTTTTGTGGGAATTTGATTTTGCATAGTTGTGAGTAGCCTGCAATACTGTTCGTTCGTTGTGTTTTGTTTATTATTTTGGTGGTTCACGTTTATTAAAATATGATGAACCCAACCCACGCTGCACTTTGGTCCCCTTCTTCTAACAACGGACGTTACAGTATTTTTGTAGCAATGTGTTACATGTAAACAGAAAATTCACATTTGCATGTCCATTTTTACATATTTTTTAAATGTAAAGTCACATAGAGTGAGCAGAAAATTTACCACAAAATGACACCCATGCAAAAAAATAAAATAAACCCGCAACAATGAAAAAACCTGCAATAGTTCTGTAAAAAAACAATAAATTGTACCTCCTCACAGTACGTAACACTACAATTCCCATCTTCTTAGTGGACATCCTGTCGCTCTTATTGGTCTGGCCAGAGATTTATCAACATCACATCTGATGTTTGCGATGCACTGGGGGAAAAATCTCCTTCTGTGGCGCAACCATCCCCTGCAATGATCGCTGGTGATGTCCTCACAAGCAGCATTCATGGCATCTAACAGAGACATCTGATCTTGTGCCTGATAGTCATATACTTTCCACCTCCATGCTGAAAAAAACTATTATATCGGATTCAGGAATGGGGAGGATGGTGTAAGGAACTCCATTGTTATCATTTCATGCGCAGCAAACCATTCCCTAACAATGTTGGTTCGGTGGAAGCTGACATTATCCCATACATTTACATAATTTGGCAAATCTTGTCTAACTAAACCTCTTTGGTGTTCTGGTATTAGGTCTCTGTAAAGTGTATTTAGGAAGGCCAGGAGAAGTTGGGTGTTATAGGGCCCAATGTGTGGAATATGTGTGCTCACACCATTCTCAGAAATGGCAGCACACATTGTAATATTGCCCCCACGTTGGCCTAGTGTGCCAATTGTGCCAACAGAAACAAAATATAAAGTTAGTTTTACATAGCCTATTCTAGAATCAGACAGTTTAGTAAAGTAGAAATGTTGTCTGTTCTTATGGGTATCTACAACTTCAAGAAGTACAGTTGAAGTCGGAAGTTTACATACACTTCAGCCAAATACATTTAAACTCAGTTTTTCACAATTCCTGACATTTAATCCAAGTAAAAATGCCCTGTCTTAGGTCAGTTAGGATCACCACTTTATTTTAAGAATGTGAAATGTCAGAATAATAGTAGAGAGAATGATTTATTTCAGCTTTTATTTCTTTCATCACATTCCCAGTGGGTCAGACGTTTACATACACTCAATTAGTATTTGGTAGCATTGCCTTTTAATTGTTTAACTTGGGTCAAACGTTTCGGGTAGCCTTCCACAACCTTCCCACAATAAGTTGGGTGAATTTTGGCCCATTCCTCCTGACAGAGCTGGTGTAACCAAGTCAGGTTTGTAGGCCTCCTCGCTCACACACACTTTTTCAGTTCTGCCCACAAATTTTCTATAGGATTGAGGTCAGGGCTTTGTGATGGCCACTCCAATACCTTGACTTTGTTGTCCTTAAGCCATTTTTCCACAACTTTGGAAGTATGCTTGGGGTCATTGTCCATTTGGAAGACCCATTTGCGACCAAGCTTTAACTTCCTGACTGATGTCTTGAGATGTTGCTTCAATATATCCACATAATTTTCCATCCTCATAATGCCATCTATTTTGTGAAGTGCACCAGTCCCTCTTGCAGCAAAGCACCCCCACAACATGATGCTGCCACCCCCGTGCTTCACGGTTGGGATGGTGTTCTTTGGCTTGCAAGCCTCCCCCTTTTTCTCCAAACATAACAATGGTCATTATGGCCAAACAGTTCTATTTTTGTTTCATCAGACCAGAGTACATTTCTCCAAAAAGTACAAGCTTTGTCCCCATGTGCAGTTGCAAACCGTAGTCTGGCTTTTTTATGGTGGTTTTAGAGCAGTGGCTTCTTCCTTGCTGAGCGACCTTTCAGGTTATGTCGATATAGGACTCGTTTTGCTGTGGATATAGATACTTCTGTACCCGTTTCCTCCAGCATCTTCACAAGGTCCTTTGCCGTTGTTCTGGGATTGATTTGAACTTTTCGCACCAAAGTACGTTCATCTCTAAGAGACAGAACGCATCTTCTTTCTGAGCAGTATGATGGCTGCGTGGTCCCATGGTGTTTATACTTGCGTACTATTGTCACGTCCTGACCAGTAAAAGGGGTCATTTGTCATTTTAGTATGGTCAGGGCGTGGCAGGGGGTGTTGTTTTTGTGCCAAAACTTGCCAAAACTATAGTTAGTTAGCAAGAAATTTGTGGAGTGGTTGAAAAACAAGTTTTAATGACTCCAACCTAAGTGTATGTAAACGTCCGACTTTAACTGTATATACAGGCATCATTGATGTACAGTAAAACTCCCTGTACAATATACCATGTGCATACCAATGGTTTACCTGGACATACTGGTACCGCAGCTACTACCTGGACATACTGGTACCGCAACTCCTACCTGGACATAGTGGTACCGCAGCTCCTACCTGGACATAGTGGTACCGCAGCTCCTACCTGGACATAGTGGTACCGCAGCTCCTACCTGGACATAGTGGTACCGCAGCTCCTACCTGGACATAGTGGTACCGCAGCTCCTACCTGGACATACTGGTACCGCAGCTCCTACCTGGACATACTGGTACCGCAGCTCCTACCTGGACCTTGTGGTACCTCAGCTCCTACCTGGACATACTGGTACCATAGGTCCTACCTGGACATACTGGTACCGCAGCTCCTACCTGGACATGGTGGTACCGCAGCTCCTACCAGGACATACTGGTACCACAGGTCCTACCAGGACATACTGGTACCATAGGTCCTACCAGGACATACTGGTACCGCAGCTCCTACCTGGACATAGTGGTACCACAGCTCCTACCTGGACATAGTGGTACCACAGCTCCTACCTGGACATTGTGGTACCTCAGCTCCTACCTGGACATAGTGGTACCTCAGCTCCTACCTGGACATCCTGGTACCACAGCTCCTACCAGGACATACTGGTACCGCAGCTACTACCAGGACATACTGGTACCGCAGCTCCTACCTGGACATACTGGTACCACAGCTCCTACCTGGACATACTGGTACCATAGGTCCTACCTGGACATACTGGTACCTCAGCTCCTACCTGGACATACTGGTACCTCAGCTCCTACCTGGACATACTGGTACCACAGCTCCTACCTGGACATACTGGTACCACAGCTCCTTCCTGGACATACTGGTACCACAGCTCCTACCTGGACATACTGGTACCACAGCTTCTACCTGGACATACTGGTACCGCAGCTCCTACCTGGACATACTGGTACCTCAGCTCCTACCTGGACATACTGGTACCACAGCTCCTACCTGGACATACTGGTACCTCAGTTCCTACCTGGACATACTGGTACCGCAGCTCCTACCAGGACATATTGGTACCATAGGTCCTACCTGGGCATAGTGGTACCTCAGTTCCTACCTGGACATACTGGTACCACAGCTCCTATCTGGACATACTGGTACCACAGCTCCTACCTGGACATAGTGGTACCGCAGCTCCTACCAGGACATACTGGTACCATAGGTCCTACCTGGACATAGTGGTACCTCAGCTCCTACCTGGACATACTGGTACCACAGCTCCTACCTGGACATAGTGGTACCTCAGCTCCTACCTGGACATACTGGTACCACAGCTCCTTCACTCTGTCACTATTCCTCTCAAATTGAACCTTGTAGAGTTGTTTCATAGTCATTTGCTTTCTTTTCAAAACTTTTCTCTATAGTGGAAATGCTGACAGAATTGATATTTGTGAAGATATTTTTGTCATTTATGATTTCACTTTGGATCTCTCTTTGTGTCATGGAATTGTTGGCTATGACCATGTTGCAAATTTCTTGTTCTGGCTGATGGCTGAATACTGCTGCTCTGCCACCAGCATGAGGTCCTTGTGCAGTCCTATATATGACGTGTAGAATTCACAAATAGATCATGTTACAGATAGTATATTTTATTCAAATTGTGTTGTATTACTGTATATTCCTCATACATATCTTACGGTACATTGTGATTTCAGACTTGCATTTACCTTTACAACAGTTGCTGTATTGTTGTGAATGAAATGCTATAACAAAGGTAAAGAACAAGTACATATTTACCTGTTTTCCCTACGGAATGTTTGCACAATTGATGACACTGTAGACCTGTTTACATTACTCTCCGACCAGTCTCTTCCATTGTAAGACCGTGGTTTATGACACGGTCCACAATTGTGGCTCTGATTTCTTTAGGGACTCTTTTTCTTTGCCTTCTACCTCTTCCTCTATTATGTCTTCCCCTAACACCACCACCACACATTCTTACACATCTTCTTCTTTCTCTTCCACGAGCATCTAGCTGTTGTTCAGGGTTGTGATGTTCCCCCATGTCAACAGTAAAGAGGCGTATCCGGAATGCTGGCCTTCTAGGCAGAGTTGCAGAGATAAAGCCATATCTCAGACTGGCCAATAAAAATAAAATATTAAGATGGGCAAAAGAACACAGACACTGGACAGAGGAACTCTGCCTAGAAGGCCAGCATCCCGGAGTCGCCTCTTCACTGTTGACGTTGAGGCTGGAGTTTTGCGGGTACTATTTAATAAAGCTGCCAGTGGAGGACTTGTGAGGCGTCTGTTTCTCAAACTAGACACTGATGTACTTGTCCGCTTGCTCAGTTGTGCACCCACTGCTTTCTATTCTGGTTAGAGACAGTTTGCGCTGTTCTGTGAAGGGAGTAGTACACAGCGTTGTACGAGATCTTCAGTTTCTTGGCAATTTCTCTTATGGAATAGCCTTCATTTCACAGAACAAGAATAGACTGACGAGTTTCAGAAGAAAGTTCTTTGTTTCTGGCCATTTTGAGCCGGTAATCGAACCCACAAATGCTGATGCTCCAGATACTCAACTAGTCTAAAGAAGGCCAGATGTATTGCTTCTTTAATCAGAAAAACAGTTTTCAGCTCTGCTAACATAATTGCAAAAGGGTTTTCTAATGATCAATTATCCTTCTAAAATGATCAACTTGAATTAGCTAACACAACGTGCATTGGAACACAGGAGTGATGGTTGCTGATAATGGGCCTTTGTACGCCTATGTAGATATTCCATTAAAAAACATCAGTTTCCAGCTACAATAGTCATTTACAACATTAACAATGTCTACACTGTATTTCTGATCAATTTGATGCTATTTTAATGGACAAAAAAATGTGCTTGTCTTTCAAAAACAAGGACATTTCCAAGTGACCCCAAAACACGTGCAATTTGCTTAAATGAATAAGGAATTCAAATCTGGTGTGAACAAGAAACTAATTGTTCAGAGATTTGAACTTATGGTTTGGAAAAAAATGATTCTCATTGGAGAATTGAGCCAAAGCGATTGAGAAAAACTGTAAACTAATACCATACAGCTCGGACACCCATGCATACCCCACAAGACATACCACCAAAGGTCACATCACAATCACCAAATCCAGAACAGACTATGGGAGGCGCACAGTACTACATAAAGCCATGACTACATGGAACTCTATTCTGCATCAGGTAAGTGATGCAAGCAGTAGAATCTGATTTAAAAAACGGATAAAAATACACCTTATGGAACATGGGGACTGTGAAGAGAGACACACACACAGGCACAGACACATACACATGATAAGACACGCACTCTACACACACGTACACATGGATGTTGTACTGTAAATATGTGATAGTGGAGTAGTGGCCTGAGTGAACACACTAAATGTTTTGGGTAAAGTGTTGTGAAATGTAATGTCATGTAATATTTTAAACTGTATATAACCGTCTTAATGTTGCTGGACCCCAGGAAGAATGGGGATCCTTAATAAATACAAATATTGTCCTGCTAAAAGGTGAATTTGTCTTCCTGTGTCTAGTGGAACATCACCTATGTTTTTCACCAACTGTCCCTGGGACATCAACTTAGTCAAAATATAAAACCCTGTTGTTTTTAACAATTCTGCTAAGACCTTCAAAAGGTTGGTGCTTGCTGTACATAGCCCATCTATAATTTAGCCTAAACAACTACCGCTTCCCCTACTGTATTTATTTATTTAGCTCCTTTGCACCCCATTATTTCTATTTCTACTTTACACTTTCTTCCACTACAAATCTACCATTCCAGTGTTTTACTTGCTATATTGTATTTTCTTCACCACCATGGCCTTTTTTGCCTTTACCTCCCTTATCTCACCTCATTTGCTCACATTGTATATAGACCTATTTTTCTACTGTATTATTGACTGTATATTTGTTTTACTCCATGTGTAACTCTGTGTTGTTGTATGTGTCGAACTGCTTTGGTTTATCTTGGCCAGGTTGCAATTGTAAATGAGAACTTGTTCTCAACTTGCCTACCTGGTTAAATAAAGGTGAAATAAATAAATAAATAATTAAATAAAAATCAGCTCAGTGTTCCACATAATGTAAACATGTTAAGGGTTTAGATGACCTTACCCTCAACTTATGTAAAGAAAATGACCTTCAGTCATTACTCATCTTCCGTATCTACAGGGGGAAATGGGGGCTCATCCAGAGTTGGCAGTTTCATCATCCTCTGGAGGAGCAGAAAACATAATAGCTGCAGAAATCTTACCAGCCAGAGAGGCGCAGATCGCATTATAGATTGTTAATAACATTTCACAGGGAAGAGAAAGAGAACACATGTTAAAACAGTTTCACAGCAACATGGCTAAGAATGAGACTGTAGCTTGAGCTAACCTTGCCCCAATCTAGTGTCTCTCCTAACATGTTTAGGGCACAGCTCTGTCTCTAGAAGCCTTGCCTTTCAAATCATAATTATAACTGTTGATAAATTATCTAACCCAAACTTAGAGTGACAGTCCTTAGTGCTTCACGTTGGTTCTATCACTTTAATTTAAGACCCTAACTTTTCTCATCACCTGTTGTAATGACAGATTTTGATTTCAATGCATTCTTAGTCTAAATTACTATACATTTTGCAGTGTGCAGACCTTCACAATCAACCTGATACCCTAAATAAACAATTTTAGATAAGCCTAAATCAATTACGGCATGTTGACCACCCCCTTTCACGGCACTCATTCTTTCTTTCCTGGTGTTTCCTCATGTTCTTCTTCAGATAGTGTTTCAGTTTGTCCTTTTAATGGCACATGTTCAAAGTGGATGGCCCTTGATAATGTCTCTCACCTGAGCCGCCGCTGTCCTTTACAGCCCATTATGTCTTGTCCATTTTCCTACAAGTATACCAGCAGCATGAGAGAAGTTTGGACTGGATCCCTCTCCAAATGGACCCATGTCACACTCCTGAGAGAAAAAGCATGAGAGAAAAGGTAGTTGATAGCTTTTGGATGCTGTGTACAGGTTGCCGGCTCGGACTCAGGTCTCACAGTAGAAGTGGTGATGGACCATACTGAATGCCATTTTCGCAATTTTCAGACGGTTTAGAGGGGGTGCTGAGGTTTACACTGTTCTGTTCTCAGCCGAATTATCTTCCATGCACCTAGATACCATCTATGGTCACCTTCGCCATAACCTCGAGAGAGGACAGACCAGAACAACAGTTTAGTTTAGAGCATTTGTAATTCAGGAAATCCAGACTTCTAAGACAAAAAATGCCCCCCCCCCTCTTGCCGATCTCCCTGCAGGGTTAACGATAAGGGAGTCAGGGGGCTAATTCTTAGGGATAAATCCCGACCATCCAGCAGACCCAATCTGGTCAGTTTTATTATTGAAGCAAGACAAAAACAAAGAGGAGAACAGCAATAAACATATATCACTCAAAGTGGAGAAAACTTCCATTCATTTGGAGTAACTGTCATCCATCACCAACATTTTTTTTCTTCCTTTTACAGGCAGTCATGTGAAGAAAATAAATGTGCATATTTACCAAAGGGCCCCAGGGGACTGGTAATTCCCCCTTTGGACACGACTCACATCGTGATTGTAACGGTCGTCGTAGGAAGTGGACCAAGGCGCAGCGGGTTGAGTGCTCATTATGACTTTATTAGAACACTTACTAAACAAATCAAGAAAAACGAACTGACGACAAACAGTAATGCAGGCTACACACAGCTGTGCACAAACAACCTCCCACAATTCCCATAACAAACACACCCCTATACATAGGACCTTCAATCAGAGGCAACGAGGAACAGCTGCCTCCAATTGAAGGCCCAGACACAGAAATAGATAGACTAGACTGAACATAGAAATAGACTAACATAGACCAAAACCCCGGAAACTCTAAACAAACACCCCTCTACATAAACACACACCCCGAAACACATAAAACAAATACCCCCCTGCCACGTCCTGACCAAACTACAATAACAAATGACCCCTTTACTGGTCAGAACGTGACAGTACCCCCCCCCCCAAAGGTGCAGACCCCGGATTCACCTCACACAAAAATACCCCCCCCCCCACAAAAAATAATCCCAACTAAAGGGAGGGAAGGGAGGGTGGCCACCGTCACCGACGGTTCTTGTGCTACGCCCCCCCCCCCCCTCCCCAACCCAGGTGTGGGAATAAGGCCAGAACCTGAGCCACAGTAGGAGGTGGCTCAGGTTCTGGCCTTATTCCCACACCTAACCTGTCCACCCCCGCTGAATGCCTCTGGCTGAAGCGCATCGCTGTAGACCTCGGGCTGAAGCGCTTCGCTGCAGACCTCAGGCAGAAGGACGATTCTGGGAGCTCTGGACTGTAGGCCGTCTCACTCGGTTCCGGACTGTAGGCCGTCTCACTCGGTTCCGGACTATAGGCCGTCTCACTCGGTTCCGGACTGTAGGCCATCTCACTCGGTTCCGGACTGTAGGCCGTCTCTAGACGGGGTACTGTTGCCGCTCTGGACGGGGTACTGTCGCCGGACGCTCTGGACGGGGTACTGTCGTCGGAAGCTCTGGACGGGGTACTGTCGTCGGAAGCTCTGGACGGGGTACTGTCGTCGGAAGCTCTGGACGGTGACTGCGCACTGAAAGCCTGATGCGTGGGGCTGGTAGTGGAGGTACCAGACTGGAGACATGCACCCCAAGGCTAGTGCGAGGAGCAGGAACAGGACGAGTTGGACTGGGCTGACGCACTGGAAGCCTGGTGCGTGGTGCTGGTAGTGGAGGTACCAGACTGGAGACACGCACCTCAGGGCTAGTGCGAGGAGCAGGAACAGGACGAATTGGACTGGGCTGACACACTGGAAGCCTGGTGCGTGGTGCTGGCTTTGGATGTGCCAGACTGGAGACACGCACCTCAGGGCTAGTGCGAGGAGCGGGAACAGGATACACTGGGCCGTGAAGGCGCACTGGCGGACTCGAGCACAGTACTGGCACCACCCTTACTGGCTGGATGCCCGCTTCCCCTGGCAAATGCGGGGCGCTGGCACCTCGGCCTCGATGCCGTGCGTATCACCCCATAGCACGGGACCTGACCAATAACAGGCTGCTTCCGATAAGCACGGGGAGTTGGCTTGGGGCTAAATCCTGGCCCAGCCAAACTACCCGTGTCCCGTCCCCCCCCAATTTTTTTTTATTGGGGCTGCCTCTCAGGCTTAAATGCCAACCGTGTACCCCTGTAACAGTCCCGGTCCACTTCAGCCTTCCTCCATGGTCCCTTTCCGGCTAATATCTCCTCCGAAGTCCATGACTCAAAATAATTCCTTTTTGGCTCCTTCCCCCGCTGCTTGGTCCATTGTTGGTGGGAGGTTCTGTAACGGTCATCGTAGGAAGTGGACCAAGGCGCAGAGGGTTGAGTGCTAATTATAACTTTATTACAACACTTACTAAACAAAACAAGAACCACGAACGGCCGACAAACAGTAATGCAGGCTACACACAGCTGTGCACAAACAACCTCCCACAATTCCCATAACAAACACACCCCTATACATAGGACCTTCAATCAGAGGCAACGAGGAACAGCTGCCTCCAATTGAAGGCCCAATCCCAATTAACTAAACATAGAAATAGATAGAGTAGACTGAACATAGAAATACACTAACACAGAACATAGACCAAAACTCTAAACCAAACTCTAAACAAACACCCCTCTACATAAACACACACCCCGAACCACATAAAACAAATACCACCCTGCCACGTCCTGACCAAACTACAATAACAAATGACCCCTTTACTGGTCAGAATGTGACAGTGATTCATGCATCCCCCCCAAAAAACAACACTGCCTGTTAAATCAAAAATAAACAAATTAGAATAAATCAAATCGAATTATCTCTTGATAACTTCATAAGGAAATAATTGGATACACTACCGTTCAAAAGTTTGGGGTCACTTGGAAATGTCCTTGTTTTTGAAAGACAAGCACATTTTGTTGTCCATTTAAAATAACATCAAATTGATCAGAAATATCGTGTAGACATTGTTAATGTTGTAAATGACTATTGTAGCTGGAAATGGCAGATTTTTTATGAAATATCTACATAGATGTACAGAGGCCCATTAAAAGCAACCATCATTCCTGTGTTCCAATGGCACATTGTGTTAGCTAATCCAAGTTTATAATTTTAAAAGGCTAATTGATCATTAGAAAACCCTTTTGCAATTATGTTAGCAGAGCTGAAAACTGTTTTTCTGATTAAAGAAGCAATAAAACTGGCCTTCTTTAGACTAGTTGAGTATCTGGAGCATCAGCATTTGTGGGTTCGATTACAGGCTCAAAATGGCAAGAAACAAAGAACTTTCTTCTCAAACTCATCAGTCTATTCTTGTTCTGAGAAATGAAAGCTATTCCATATGACAAATTGACAAAAACCAGAAGATCTCGTACAACGCTGTGTACTACTCCCTTCACAGAACAGCACAAACTGTCTCTAACCAGAATAGAAAGGAGTGGGAGGCCCAGGTGCACAACTGAGCAAGAGTGTCTAGTTTGAGAAACAGACGCCTCACAAGTCCTCAACTGGCAGCTTCATTAAATAGTACCCGCAAAACACCAGTCTCAACGTCAACAACGAAGAGGCGACTCTGGGATGCTGGCCTTTTCTAATGATCAATGAGCCTTTTAAAATGATAAACTTGGATTAGCTAACACAATGTGCCATTGGAACACAGGAGTGATGGTTGCTGATAATGGGCCTCTGTACGACGATGTAGATATTCCAATAAAAATCTGCCATTTCTAGCTACAATAGTCATTTACAACATTAACAATGTCTACACTGTATTTCTGATCAATTTGATGTTATTTTAATGGACAAAAAATGTGTTTTTCTTTCAAAAACAAGTACATTTCCAAGTGACCCCAAACTTTTGAACTGTAGTGTACAATCATGTACAAACTGTCCAATATTTCCCCACTGTGTCTCTTACAACCTGTTTGAGTTCAGTGTGTACTGGCGACTATTAATTGTTCCACAGGAAGGTTATCTCTAATCACAAACAACAGATGACTTAAACACGAGAGCAGTGGACCAGGCCTTGAAGAGTGAGCAGCCTCTAATTTAAAATTAGTCCCAATGCTCAATCCCTCTGTTTTACTCCTTCAAATTACTAAAATATTGCATTATTGGATTGCTATCTGAAAGCCAATCATCATTCACTTTTTTACTTTCACTAGTCTCCATCAACTAAAACCCTTCTACTCTTTCCAGTAGAAAAAAATTTGATCACTCTCAAACAATGTTCTGCTTTTCCCCCTATTGCAAGGGTTAAAACAAAACAAACATCATAACTTTCTCCATATTGGAAGGCATTGCTTTCATTTTAGTATACCTTCAAAAAGTGACAATTTTTTTTGTTACCAATCTCTGTTGGATATTAATTTCCTTATTTCAAGATTCATATGTAATGCTTTGGAGGGATCAATATGTATTAACTGGGTTGGCACTGTCGCTCAGTCCCCAGTCTCAGTCCCCAGTCTCAGTCCCCAGTAGATGTCGCTCTCCATCCATAATAAGTCTGGCACCTGAGAATTGGTTTAGAACGTCATCATTTGGGATAACAACGAAAACTCCATCGGGAGTACAATAAATTGTAGCCTTTTAAGTTTAGTTAACAGAAAATCTTGTTCAACATTCATTGGTTCTATTTAACAGGGTATGGGCTTATTTCAAAATGCATTACCAGGGTGGAGGAAATCTTCTAAGCGTTCATTAGTTCTATTGGTTAGGGGAAAGTCAAGTCCCGTACAATGCTTTAACCTTATCCATAAAAGGACCACTCTGAACATTCCTCAGAATACTTTTTTCACCACTTACGTACGTCTACATGTGGGTGTGCTAGTTTTATAATATTATTTTTCTTTTCTTACTTCCTCAGTTCATCATAATAACCCTTATACATTTGTGTTACATCACAAATTCCTCCTCTAGACTGGTGTTCTATTCATACAGGGGTTTAGATATTTACACTAGCTCTGTTTAACAGCATATTCGGAAATAGTTCTCTCTTCTTTTATATCTCCATACATAATAACGTTATACATGAGACATGACGAGACATGTTATCCTCATATAATCTAAAGTCATGTTAACCTCAGAGACATGTTACCCTCGTTACTAATGAGACATGTTATCCTAATTTTTAACGAGACGTTATCCTCTTTCCTAACGAGACGTTATCCTCTGAGACATGTTACGTATCTGATTTCTGAGACTTGTTATACTCTACCTGTAGATCCAATGGCGGTGTTGGACAGACCCCTAGATAACGTTACAGATCAGCTCACACAGAACTGGAAAAGTCAGCTCACAGAACTGGAAAACTAACAAAAATTGGTAGTTACAGTCTTGTCTTGTCTCATCGCTGCAACTCCCGTACAGACTCGGGAGAGGCGTAGGTCGAGAGCCGTGCGTCCTCCGAAACACAACCCAATCAAGCCGCACTGCTTCTTGACACAATGCCCACTTAACCCAGAAGCCAGCCGCACCAATGTGTCGGAGGAAACACTGTGCACCAGGTGACCATGTCAGTGTGCACTGTGCCTGGCCCACCAAAGGAGTCGCTAGTGTGCGATGGGACAAGGACATCCCTGCCAGCCAAACCCTCCCCTAACCCAGGCCAATTGTGCGCCGCCCCATGGGTCACCTGATCGCGGCCGGCTGCGACAGAGCCTGGACACTAACCCAAAATCTCTCGAGGCACAGCTAGCACTGCGATGCAGTGCCTTAGACCTCTGCGCCACTCGGGAGGCGCAATCAACTCTTGTTATCCAAATACCAATCTTTCAGCTTAACATCCCATATATCACAGTCACACAACTTTCACATCCACATTCACTTAGTACTATTCCCAAACACACTCGGTAATCGGGTCTCTTGCTGCTACTCACTATACATATAAATAACACCACGTACTCAAAAATACCTTGTTATTTTTTTGTGGCTGCAGACCACAAAGACATTTGTAAATGCCTAAAGACAGGTGTCAGCGGGGCTTTCCATGGTACCTTTACGCCCTTGCTCTAGTCTTCTCTTAAAACTACTATTGAATAGTCTTCTCTCTTTAAGACTATGGGTACCTTTTTATGCGTTACTCGCCTTGATTTTCTTTTTGATCATTTTTGTTTCTTTTTATACAGATTAATTTAAATTGACTTACTGAAATCAGTTACCGTCCCTCAATTGTTCGTGGATGATGTCTCTCCTCCTGGGCAGCTCACAGTAAGGGTCTGGGCGGGTCCTCGTCCGTTTTTGGTCGGACGGGAATTTCTCTCACTCTTCATAAAATGTACCACCGGTTTTCCTCGCAGACCCCCACTGGAAAGCTCCGCTGGCAGCATCAAACATGCCAAACTGTCGTGGAAATTCTTACACAGGGACACTCAAAGTCTATGAATCAATGTTAATTGTCAGCACACTGGAGAAGTTCCAACCAACTCAATGCACCATAGTACACATGTCAATCAGAAGCTCTGAATGGGCAATCCCAGTCTTATTTTTTATTTAACCATTATTTTACCAGGTAAGTTGACTGAGAACACATTCTCATTTACAGCAACAACTTGGATAATAGAGGAGAGGGATGAATGAGACAATTGTAAGCTGGAGATGATTAGGTGACAGTGATTGTATGAGGGACGGCTTGGGAATTTAGCCAGGGGATCGTTAATGACCACAGAGAGTCAGGACACCTGTTTAACATCCCAGCCAAAAGACAGCACCCTACACAGGGGAGTGTCAATCACTGCCCTGGGGCATTGGGATATTATTATTTTTTTTAGACCTGTGGAAAGAGTGCCTTCTATTGGCCCTCCAACACCACTTCCAGCAGCATCTGATCTCCCATCTAGGGACCAAACAGGACCAACCCTGCTTAGCTTCAGAAGCAAGCCAGCAGTGGGATGCAGGGTGGTATGCTGCTGGCTGTATATGACTATACACAGACGTGTTATATTTGCATGATTTAGCATAATTAATTAATCATTACCGTTTTGTTTCATTCATGTGACCAACCAATACTGGTTCATAACATGTGACAGACCAATACCTCACGAGGCTTCTTCTCTCTAAGCTGAGACCTTGAAACTGAGATATCTTTAGTTCGTTCTCAAAACAAGGTCTGGGCATACTGCCAAATTGCAGCTACTGATAGAGAGGATTTGTACAGTCAGCCACTTGCATTAGTTAGTTAGTTATCAGAAAAGCACAAACATAAAGATTCCCTTACATGACTGAAGCAGGTTTTCCTCTAGGATTTTGCCTGTGCTTAGCTCCATCCCGTTTCTTTTAATCCTGAAAAACTCCCCAGTCTTTGCCGATGTCAAGCGTACCCATACCACGATGCAGCCAACACCATGCTTGAAAATAGGGAGGCAGTTACTCAGTTATGTGTTGTGTTGGGTTTGCCCCAAACATAACGCTTTATATTCAGGACAAAAAGTTAATTTCTTTGCCAACGTTTTTTCAGTTTTATAGTACCTTATTGCAAACAGGACACAGGTTTTGGAATATTTGTATTCTGTACAGGCATCCTTCTTTTCACTCTTTATTGTGGAGTAACTACAATGTTGTTGATCCATCCTCAGTTTTCTCCTATCACAGCCATTGAACTCTGTAGCTGTTTTAAAATCACCAATGGCCTCATGTTAACATCCCTGAGCAGTTTCCTTCCTGTCTTGCAGCTCAGTTCAGAAGGAAGAATGTATCTTTGTTGTATCTGGGTGGTTTAATTCATCATCCACAGAATAATTATGAACTTGACCATGCTTAAAGAGATATTCAATGTCTGATTGGTTATTGTTACCCGTCTACCAATATTTATGAGGCTTTCGAAAAGCTCCCTGGTCTTTGTAGTTTAATCTGTGCTTGAAATTCAGTACTTGACTTAGGGACCTTACAGATGTTGTACGTATGGGGGGACAGAAAAACGGGTAGTCATTCAAAAATCATGTCAATTCTTATTATTTCACACATTGTGACTTGATGTAAATTGTTATGTGATTTGTTAAGCCAAATTGTACTCCTGAACTAATTTAGGCTTTCCTGAACAAAGGGGGTGAATAGTTAATTTGTAAACTGTAGAATTTTCTTTTCACTTTGACATTCTGGAGTAATATTTCTTAGCTCATTGACAAAAAAAAATCACAATTAAATCCATTTCAATCCCACTTTGTAATGCAACACAATTTAAAAAAAATCTAAGGTTGGTGAATACTTATGATATCCACTGTAAGACTCACGTAGCAAATTAGTAATTACATTTTTTGTTGATCAAATTTGACACTCTCATTGACTTCCATACAAAAATTCCTCACATCATGGTCTTATTTTCGCGAACAGATTTTAGGCGGAGTAAACCCTCTTCCTGTTTAGTTTATCCCAGTGTTTAATCCAAGGTATGCCTTGCTTTAACCTGCTATATATTTATCCCAATTGCATTTAAAAGTAGGTGCAGGTGTTCACATCAACAACAACAACAAAAAATAATTAAACAAACCAAAGAAATATACTGTTAAACTTTATTCTTTCTACATACATTCTATTTTGTAAGTCGCTCTGGATAAGAGCGTCTGCTAAATGACTTAAATGTAAATGTAAAATGTACTTTGTGAAAATGAGGCCGATGAGAACGAATTGTTACACACCATGGCTGCATTTACACAGGAAGCTCAATTATGATCTTTTGGCATTGGTCTTTTTTTGCAATTGGTTAAAAATTTGGCAAAAGCTTAGAATTGGGCTGCCTGTGTAAATTCACCCTATGTAACTCAATGTATTGTTTAGAGAGCGAACGATTAGTGTGCAAAATACACTTTTGGGGGGTTGTCATCTTACATGGCTTCTCATTCAACACTCGGAAAAGTAGCTAGAGGCAACCGTCATGACACATTCCTTCTGGAAGAGCAGCTTAAACCTATAAGGATCATTAAAACAATATTAATAATTACATCAGAAAGCATTTACATTTCCATGTTCAGTTACGCCCCTAGAGGTACTCGCAAATAAATCCCTAAAGGACATCCTAAAGTGACATTCTAATATAATTTTTCACACGTTTAAACATTGAATGACAAACAATTTCAATTCAACATGATGGAAATAAAATAGATTTCTGTTTAAAATTTAAAACACACATTTTGCATTTGCATACTTACATTCTCATTAGAGCCCTTTTATGAACACCAGGCCCACTTTCCCTGTTTAAACGAAAAAAGGACAATCCAAAAGTTAGTAAGAATTGCTGCACTTGCACACAGTATATTAACACAATAAGAAAATGTACAAAAAACATCAACCTCAAAACCAAACACTTACACTGTCTGTTTGATTGTCTCCACACAGTCCAAGTCATCACTTATGTCGTCGTCAATCAAATCTTGAGAGAAAAAAAAGCACAACAGAGATACACCACTGGCTCTCATACAAGCCATTTAACTAAAACCAAACTCAAGATCAAATCTAACATCCAACTACTCTATTAAGGGTCTTGTTGTGTTATTTGTCATATTTTGTTTCGATAGGTCAAATTTATTGAACTCACCACTGCAGTTTATCTGGCAAAGGTTCAGAGACGGAGTGGAGCCGTTGGCACAGATCACATGATCGCTCAGCTGAAACAAGCCGTAGAGGGTCCACATGGTCTCTTCTTCGCTGGAGTCTTCTTCACTGGAGTCTTCTTTTGATGAGCTGAACTGATGACTTTCAGCGCTGGATGAATCCCCGTGAGAATCCCCAGCGTGTCTCTTACCCCTCCTAGGAGGGTGCCCAGGGTGGGTAGGATGGGTCGGGCGGTTATCATCCTTAGCAGGGTGGGTAGGGCTGTCATCAGGGCCATCATCATCCCTCCAAGGAGTCACAAAACTGGTGTTGAAACCTGTGGCCTTCTCTACGTGGCAGACGACTGGAAGAGGCAATGACAATTGAGAGTTACTTTACAATCGGACTCCTAGGGGCTGATTTCCCATACACAGATTTAGCCTAGTCTTGGAATAAGAAGCCATTTCAATTAAGAATCTTGAGAATCTTGAGAAATGTTTCTTAGTCCAGGACTAGGCTTAATCCGTGTTCCCTGAAACCAGCCCATAGCATTTAAGAAATTGTTCCAATTGTTGAATGAAAAAAATCATTGGGTTATGTAATGTAACTTACTTTTAGCCACAAAGTCCTTGTTTGTCACATAATTCTCTCTGGCTTTCTCAGTCAGGTTGAATTTGAAGGCCGCCTCCTCCAATAAGCTCTTCAGCTCACATTTTGAGATGATCCGTCCCTCAGACAGACTGGGAATCATCAAGACTGCTACAGCCAACACCAGCAGCATCTGCATCTTCATGTTGTCTCTGTCTGCTCTTTCCTCAATTGTGAGGGTGAAGACGAGAGTTGCACAGTAGATATACTCTTGGCGCCCTAGCCCCTTGAGAGTGACCTTTGACTAAGACTCGTTCTTGTCTTTTTTTTACATTTTTATCCAAGGTAAGGCAATAAAGCTGGCTCTCTGAAATGGGTCAAAGGACTACCTAAATGTACCAAAGATCCACCCAGTGTTGTGTTTCACCATTCGATTCAGGCCTCTAGGAAAATGTGTTAAAAACTGCTATTCGATGGTATGACAAAGGGTTTTCCTTTGTTAAACGTGTGACACCTGAGAAGTTGGGCATTAACTAAATTGACACACATAACAATTCTCATGGGTATCTCATGACCACGACTGAGACTAAAAGATCAGCGTCTATTCATTTTCATGTTCTGACGGATCACATGAAACCAGCCCAAGAGTAATACGAGACCCACGAATGTGGTTTGTTTTTATGCATTGTTTTCATGTGTACTGTTCATGTAAGGAATATCGTATTTGCAGACAGATAATTTGTCTGGAATTAAACAAAGAAAGCTTACAATGACAGTAACATAACTACTAACATTCAAACTGAACTATGCGGGTATCCGAAAGATAATGGGGGAAAAAGTAGGAAATGTTACAAATACAGCTCTAGTGAACAACAAAGGCAGCAAGATGGCATCTGTTGGTTTCAGCTTCCTTACTCCTGGTAGTCGCAGGAGAGGATATTGTCTATTGGTCTGTGCTAACCCATTGAAGTTGAAATGTAAAGTTTGTAAGGTTAGGGTTAAGGTTAGGGTTAGGTTATGGTTATTGTTAAGTTTATTGTTAGGGTAAGGGTAATGGTAGGGGTAGGGGTTAAGGTTAAGGTTAGGGTTTATGGTAGGGATGTCCCGAGGATCGCGCATAGCAATGACTGTTGTCTATTAAAGGCCTTTTGTCAACTTTGTTCTAGCATCAGGGGATAACATCCTCCATTGCACTCCATCTAGGCGATGGACAGAACATACAGTTGAAGTCGGAAGTTTACATACACCTGGAACAGGGATAGGTAGAAAATGTCAGTGAAGAACAAGGTTATTATAGATTTCTGATTTTATATTAGTTTTTCGATTTTTATTTACAATTAATTAGAGTTTTAAAAATGTCAGATTTGATTTATTTAGTTTCAGTTTGTTAAAAACATTTCTATTTCTTTGTTATATTATTTTGTTTCATTTTTAGTTTTAGTGTTAGGGAAGGAAAGTAGCCTATGTGTGGGAGGCTAGGAGCCATTTATGTGTTGTAGGCCTATAGTTTGTGTTTTTTGGGATGTCACTTCATGTCAGTAATAAGGTGATGGTCCTAGGTTTGGTTAGATTTAAATTAAAAATGCACTGTAGGCCGCGTTCCAAAGCTTAGACTTTTCTGACGCCTGACAGATCTTACAATGCCTGGATAGGTTTTTTAAGTGTCAGCTAACCACATCATATGTGATATCAAATCCCAGTTGATGACACAGTCGATGACGTGGCACTTAACCATTGGTTGTTTCGTCGCCTCACCTTAGTTATGGGAGGCGCCTTATTTGTGACTTGGGGCGCGTTCCTCTGTTCAGACATTGCTGATGCCTGACGAATCTTACGAAGTCTGGACAGGTATTTAAGTATCATATAACCACATCATATGTTATAGCAATCTGTCATTCGATGACACAGTCGATGATGTGGCACGCAACTATTGGTTGATGCATGCAACATCTGACCAGGGGAACGCAACCATTGTCTGCTTATTGCCCCCGCGTCGACCAACAAAAAATTGCCAGTGAGATGTTTCCCTCTGGGGCTCCCGTTCCGCGGGGCAGGGGCAATAAGCACACCAGAGCGGCCCCGCCCCAATCAGAAAAAAATGAGGGGGGTGTCTTGCTTTCTCTACTGTCTCTGTTTCAGAATACTTCCCTGTTGTTAGCTAGTGATAGCAAAGATTATTTATTATATTGACAAGATGTTCAAGAAACCATTCTAACAATGAAAATACATGTCCTCAAAGATGGAAAGCAGATGGGAGGAGACAAGATCAGATGGGACCATTCTAAGCAATGGCAGAAACGCGTGTGAACAGGTACAACTAAGTAGTTTTTCTCAAAGTTGCCGAATGCCACTTGCGTCCACTTATATCAGTACATTTGTAACAACCTAAATATTACTCTATTTGATCAAATAACCCTCACGTAATTTGATACTCTCTCATAGACTTTCCTGCAAAGAGATCTGCTTATCTTGCAGGGACAGATTTTGGGCGGAGTTAATCCTCTCGCTTCGCCTCTTCCTCTCTGGTGATAGCTAGTGATAGTGATGCACAAGCTAAGCCTATTTGAAACATTGCTATCTACTGGCAGCATTTACCAGCCAGAATGAGAAGCTTGAAAAACCCCATTACAGAAAAAGCTTGAAACACCCATTTGAAACCCCCCCAAAACAAAATACAAAATACAACTGAACATCATAATATGATGGTTTTTATTTTATTTTATTCAGTTTTGCAGTCAAATATAGTAGTTTCAGTATAGTTTAGTTTTTCAACTGTTTTTCTTAATTATTTTATTCCAGTTCACTAAATCGTTTTTCCAATTTTAGTTTAAGTTTTAGTTTACTATAATGACCTTGGTGAAGACACTTGCCAGCTGGTCAGCGCATGCTCTGAGTACGCGTCCTGGTATTCCGTCTGGCCCCGCGGCCTTGCGAATGTTAACCTGTTTAAAGGTCTTACTCACATCGGTGCGGTCTTAGTGCCAGCATCGGTTTGTGGTGGTAGATAGACATTTACAATAAAATATAGATGAAAACTCTCTTGGTAAATGGTATGGTCTGCAGCTTTGGAGAGAGAAGAGAGAATACAGTAGATGGCATCCGTCAAAGCAGTGATTTATGACCTATATTATGGGTCACGTGGTTACGCCCATATATGTATATCCTGTCCTTCTGTTCTCACGGTACCGAGTGAGAGCTTATGCCCATATATGTACATCCTGTCATTCCGTTCTCACGCTCTCGAGTGAGTGTTTATTTAGCTAGATAGTGCATCTGTTTATGTTAAAGCTTAAAGCTGTCATGATGATTGATGTGTAGTGACGTCGTTGAACTGTGGAATGTGTTTGAACAGTTCAGAGTATGGCCCCCCCTGTTGTAGTGAACTTAGGGCCTGGCTGTTGTATATGAAACAGTAATGTCCGGGGTATTGGTCAGCCGGAGTATAAGTAAGAGCTGTGAACACTACGAACGACCTCGATAAACCCCAGAACACTAAAGAAGAAATTAAACATGGATATCTGTCTCAGTGTGTGTCTCAGTGTCTCAGAGAAAGGCTTCTGGGAAAGAGGTGTGTGTGTGTGTGTGTGTGTGTGTGTGTGTGTGTGTGTGTGTGTGTGTGTGTGTGTGTGTGTGTGTGTGTGTGTGTGTGTGTGTGTGTGTGTGTGTGTGTGTGTGTGTGTGTGTGTGTGTGTGTGTGTGTGTGTGTGTGTGTGTCTCTCTGCAGGGGTGTTTGACACAATACTTTTTTCTAATTGTAATTCAACAATAGGAGGGCATATATACATAACGATACCCAAACAACAGGTGATTTTTCCTAGGGTGGGGATCCCAAGGAGAGCTGCTCTCCAGGGGGTGGCTGTCGCAGTCAATCATGCCATCCTCTTTTTGAAAGGGTAATTGTACTCTTTAAGTTGGGCCCTTTACTTATGACTTAAACAGATTCATTTTCACCCCTTAATAATTAATGCAGTGGGCTAAATCAGTTGTTTCTTGGTGGTCTTCAACAAATCTACACTGAATCTACTGTGTCACCATCCATCAATGGTTGAATTGTGTTCTTTTTCTTTGTACATGCACCGAGCCTCCAATGGCTGGAGCCAAGCAACAGGGTATATGAAAAAGACCCAAATAAAACAAATGTGAAAAGATGTGGTCAAAGTATAAAACTTTGCTGTTTTTTTTATTACAATTTTTTGTTTTGTTTTTGTTACAACCACCAGGTCTCTCTAACATTTGCCATAACTAGTAAGCCTTACATCCTGAATGTATATGGGCTCCCAAATATGTACCTGGGAACACACAGGAGGGGTGGGACCACATGCCCTTCTAAGTAATTGAGCTGAGAACATAATTTCTATATTGTAATAAAAATCATTGACCCATAAGAGAACACATGACCAAAGCAAAGCATGACCCGTATAGAATTAAAACAACATTATTCTTAAGAAAAAATATAATCTAATAAACAAATGTTTGCATAATGAAAAAACTGTCTCCAACAATGTATTTATGTCACGGTTGTCGTTGGGTAAAGACCAAGGCGCAGCGGTTTGCGTGCTCATCATTATTTTATTTATAGGTGAACGCGAAAAAACAATAAACAAAGAATGACAGTTTCGCAGGCTAAACACAGCAGTGCAAAAACAATCTCCCACAAAGGGACAGGTGGAAAACAGGCTCCCTAAGTATGACTCTCAATCAGAAACAACGATGTACAGCTGTTCCTGATTGAGAGCCACACCAGGCCAACAAAGAAATACACAACATAGAAACACTAGAATACAAAACAAGAACATAAACCAAAAACCCCCGAACCATATAAAACAAATACCCCTCTACCTAAATACATAGCCCAACCACATGAAACAAACACCCCCTGCCACGTCCTGACCAAACTATAATAACAAATAACCCCTATTACTGGTCAGGACGTGACATTTTAGCTATGTATAAAACGTTGATATTGTCAGTAAGGTCATTGAGACTAACAATAGACAATAGTTATTGTGGGAGGTTTAGGGATAAATATAGTGAAGGATCATGAATGTTAGAGATTTGTTCACAGTGGGGATTCTGAAAGAGGGGGATTAGAACCCCAAAGTAATAGTGGTCAGAAAGATCATAAAGGTCATTTCAGATTCAGGTTTAGGGGGGTAATAACTTTATGGAAACCACTATTCACACTATGTGGATTATAAACATGTACAGACATAGAGAACCATCACATCAAGGTGTAACAGGGATGAATGGATCAATGTACAACAGTAGTCTTCTGTAACAAGCAATACGTATTAAATATGTTTACATACATCAATGAATGAACGGTTTCGCAAACTCCTTTAAAGGTTTTGTAAGTAAGTTGTTACAGGCCTCATTCAGCAGTCTAGAGATTAACCTAGAGACACCAAAACATCAATGTTTAGAGAAGCTTGGAGATTATTCCACATGTAAGGGGCAAAGAGCTAATTTACCTAACTATGTACAGACCAAAGGAATTTCCAGAGTTAGCAATCCCTGAGACTGTGTGATAACTCTGACTCATACGTCTAATGGTTATTGTAGATGTTAGCTACAGAGGGAGTTTACAGTATGTCAAAGAGCTTTATAAAGGCAAAGAGAGCAACAAATTGACCTACGTGACCTCAAAGAGGGTCAACCTACTTTATAATAGAGAATGCAGGAATGTGTACTGAACCTGTACCCATTATAAAACAAAGTGATCTATGGTCAAATGCATCTAAAGGCTTTAATGAAGGGCCAGCTGCATTCATGTAGATTATTTCAACATAGTCTAGAACCAGTAAGAACATAGATTGAATGATCTGCTTTGTACTATTAAGCAAGAGGCCTGACCTATTTCTATAGAAGAAGCCCCTTTGTCACGCTCTGACCTTAGAGAGCCGTTTTATTTCTCTATTTGGTTAGGTCATGGTGTGATGTGGGGTGTGCATTCTATGTTGTCTATTTCTTTGTTTTGGCTGAGTATGGTTCCCAATCAGAGGCAGCTGTCTATTGTTGTTTCTGATTGGGAATCATACTTAGGCAGCCTTTTCCCACCTGTGTTTTGTGGTTAGTTGTTTTCTGTTTCGTATCTGCACCTGACAGAACTGTGTGCTTTCGTTTCATTTTTTGTTATTTTTGTTTGAGTGTTTTTGGTGAAAAGAAACCATCATGAACGCTTTCCACGCTGCGCTTTGGTCTCATTCCGACGACAGCCGTTACACCCTTTCTATATTCAGCATCTTAATTAACTAACTCATCAATATGTTTTTTAAAAGTCAGCTTAACGTCTTTGCTGATGCAACTTCCATCCTTAGAATCATTTTTGTACACTCTAGAAAACAACATATACTTAGTTTTACACGTATTCAAAAATAATTTAAGGTCAATAAAGATTTTATGCAAAATAATGAAAGCGTAATGTAGTTCAGATAGAGCATGATCAGCAGGGAGGACGATAGAGTACACAACTGTATCGTTGGCATGCAGGTGCTGGTAAAACTTCATTATTATTATATTTATATATTTCTGACAAAACAATATTATTAATGTATACAATATAGTTGTTTATTAGACATTCTAACATATAACACAATATCGAGATACTAAAAAATGTATATGCAACACTTGAACAACTGTGATCCCCTCGGGTTATGATGTATATGACATGATGATACATTGGCTTGAACAACTGTGATCCCCTCGGGTTATGATGTATATGACATGATGATACATTGGCTATTTTAGTATTCTTTTTCAATTTTTTATTTACATGTTTATAATGCAAAAGTATATTTTTAGAGTGGAGTGAAATATTGTTTTTGTTAAACTGTAGAGAACAAGAACCTTTGGTGAATCAAAGAGTCACTGATGTTTTATATACAGTACTACACATATCCAGAAGACAGGTCTGTACTGTAGTACTACACTATTACAGTGTTATGTACTACTAATGTACTAGTATCTAGGTTGTTAAGGAATATCTATAGGGGGGAACATGTACAAGATATAACACATTCCCCCACAGCATCGAAGGATGCATACATTGACACTGACATTGTACTTTGTTATGTGAAAGTAGCATAAGTATGTGTACAGAGTTTACAATTTTGTTTAAAGGTTCTGAATATGTCTCTTGTGAATATTGAGATGGGGTACATATATTATGTATTTCAATTTCTTACACATTTTTAATAATACTTGTGAGTTGTAGACACGTTCTTCAGAGGTTATAATACAAATACATATTTTGATTTAGTTCAGCATTGAGTTGTTTTTTACATGTAATCTAAGATTTTAAAACAACCTAATACATAAACTTTTTTTCATTCTTCCCAGGGCTATACAAACCAAAGGTTTCATTTGGGTTATAATAATGATTTACATATGAAAAAGTCAGTAGTTCATTGCATATTATGTAATTGTGGATTCGATTCTTTTTCATTATTTTGCCACAGGGTTATTTCGCAGAATACTGTAAGATAACTGGGACAACAATTTCATGGTATGAACCGAAAGGAAACATAGAAAGGAAGACAAAGACCATTATATATTTGAAGGTTTAAAGCAATGCTACATGAATACGTAGTTATGGACCCCAAAGACAGGTCTTGATAAGTGATCTTCGGGGTAACTTCAATCAACAAACTTCATTAAAAAAAAAATGGCCAAGATGTCATCCATTGATGCCCTTTTCCTGTATTTTCTTTGCCTGACTTTGAGGGCCGCTTCCTCCAGTTTGGTCTTCAGCTCACATTGGGAGAGTTGCCGCCCCTCAGACAGCCTGGGGACCACCAATGCTGCTACGGCTAATAACACCAGCAGCTCCAGCTTCATGTTGTATCTGGGTGAAATGCTGTGAACCAAGTATATAGTATCCTATAATGAGGTTATAATGCGGTCGTCTGCACCATGGGCACAGCGGAAATGTACACTGAAACAATAACATTGAACAGCATCATATTACGGCTTTAAATACCTCCCAGGGTTCCAGTTGATGAAATAACTTTATTGTTGTAAACAAATACAATAATGAAACCTGAGCAAATCGTTAAAGGTGTTGTCAACAAACACTCACATACCTCATTGTTTATAGATGTATTGTCAAATGTGCTCGAAAATAAACCCCACAAAGAATATATTAGAAGCCATCGTTGGGAGGGGAAAAAAAGAACAAAACTTTTGCCCTGCCACTTGATTTTCTGTAGTGCTAAGGGATGCAAGGACTGACAGTCCATTAGGTCAATACGTTTTCACCATGTTTTGCATAGCCAACGTTTGTAATGGTGTGTTTCCTGCCATAAGGCTATGGAGTGTTCAGAACAAACAGAAATGTAGATTTTTGGATTAGCAACACGTTTAACTGGTTCCCAGCAAACCAGGAACTGTCACGGTTGTCGTAGGGTAAAGCAGACCAAGACGCAGCGGGGAAATGTGCACTCATCTTCTTTTTATTTAAACGGACAAAGAAGGTGAACCAAAACAAATACGTACACAACAAAAACACAATGACTAATAACAGGCCGGTAAGGCAACAAAGCTATACCTAGCACAATCTCCCACAAAACACTAAAACAAACACATACCTATATATAGGACCCTCAATCAGAGGCAACTAGAAAACACCTGCCTCCAATTGAGAGTCCAATCCCCAATTAACTAAACATAGAAATAGAAAGAACTAGACTAAACATAGAAATACATTAACATAGACCAGTGCCCAAAACACAGAATAATAAATCAAACACACCACTAAACACACAACCACCCTGAACCACATAAAACAAATACCCCCTGCCACGTCCTAACCAAACTACAATAACAAATAACCCCTATTACTGGTCAGGACGTGACAGGAACATTCCCAGGACATTAAATAACATTGCCATTAAGTTAGGGTTTTATCTAACATTAGGATGATAATATCCCAAAAACTTTGAAATAATGTTTTGGATTTTTTCAGAATAAAAAAAAAAAAGAAATATCCTTGGCATGTTCTAACATTCACTCAAATGTTGTGCACAACATCTGTAAAAACCACCACAGAACATTCCCCTAATGTTCTTATTGGGTTTCCAGGTAATGTAATAGGAAACTGTGTTCTGGGAACGTTCTTTCAACATCAGGCAAATGTTTTATACAAACATTGTATAATCATCAGCACAACTGGACCGTTTTGTGTTATTATAACTGTTGGAGCAACCAAATGAATGTTCTGGGAACGTTCACAGAACCAGTTTTGGTTTGTTGGGTTGACTGTCATTTTTGTCATATCATTGCAGTTGCTCCCATTCTCCAGTACCCCAGTCCCAGCACTCAGTGGCTTTCTTCAGCGTGTTTCTTTGGAGGCTGGGATTTATAAGTAATCATAGGCAGAATGGCCATAGTGAAATTCTGGCAAATGAGAGATGGGCTGGTCCTTCTTTAGCCCAGTGGGCCTGTCTAAATCGGGGGTTTTGTGCAGAATTACCATTATTTGTCTAATATTGGGCTGATTTCTGCTCCTAGTCAGTTATCAATTGATGAATAATCAAGTTACGCAATGTGTACAGATTTATTTGTTAATCATGCTTTCAAAATGACAAAATTGTGATTAGAGGAACCACAAGATATTTGAATCAGTGCACAGGCTATATTTTTCTTAGGTATGTTTGTAATTTTTTCATGTTATTGTTACCCCCCCCCCCCTTTTTTTTAAAAAATCTCCAAGCATCCACTGACCCAAGGCTCATAACATGTTCTGTTAATCCCCACTGGCCACACACTAGTTGAATCAACGTTGTTTCCACATAATTTCAATGAAATTACATTGAACCAACGTGGGATAGACTCAGTGGTTTAAAGTACTTAAGTAAAAACACTTTAAAGTACTACTTAAGTCGTTTTTTGGGGTATTTGTACTTTACTTTAGTATGTATATTTTTGACTACTTTTACTTCACTAAAGAAACGAATGTACTCTTTACTCCATACTGTCACGACTTCCGCCGATGTCGGCTCCTCTCCTTGTTCGAGCGGCGTTCGGCGGTCGACGTCACCGGCTTTCTAGCCATCGCCGCTCCATTTTTCATGTATCCATTTGTTTTGTCTTGTTCCCTGCACACCTGGTTTTCATTCCCCAATCAATTGCATTTATTCCTCTGTTCCCCATCATGGCTTTGTGTAGGATTGTTTGTGTTACGTGTATTTTGATATTGTGGATATTGTTATGTGCATTACTTTTTGTCTATGTTCCGTGTTTTGGGCACATTTTATGTTATTTTTGTGCTGTCTTTTGACCGGAATCAAAAGTGCGCCTGTTCACTACACTCTGCTCTCCTGCACCTCACTTCGCCTTCGATACACACTCCTAACACATACATTTTCCCTGACACCCAAAAGCACATTTTGAATGCTTAGCAGGACAGGAAAATGGTGAAGTTCACACACTTATCAAGAGAACATCCCTGGTCATTCCTATTGCCTCTGATCTGGCAGACTCACTAAACACACATGCTTCATTTGTAAATTATGCCTGAGTGTTGGATTGTGCCCCTGGCTATCCGTCAATAAAAAAAAGATATGGTGCTTAATATAAGATATTTGAAATGATTTATACTTTTACTTTTGATAGTTAAGTGTATTTTAGCAATTACATTTACTTTTGATACTTAGGTATATTTAAAACCAAATACTTTTAGACTTTTACCCAAGTAGTATTTTATTGGGTGACTTTCACATTTACTTGAGTCATTTTCTATTAAGATATCTTTACTTTACTCAAGCATGACAATTGGGTTATTATTCCACCATGTAGTTGAATTGATGTCTGTACCCGGTGGGTAGCTTCTATTCTACATATCTCATTTCAAACCATGATCATCCCTCCAAATAATGACAACTTAATAATACATGTTGGGTTTCATTTCTTTGAGATTAAAATTGAATACTTAATTGAACAGAATTGTATTAATTGAATACACACAAGCAATGTACAGACATTCAGATATTGGCATATAGGAAGTAATACACTGGAAACCAAAAGTCTTTATGATCATTTTATGTATTTTTTGTTTGTCAAAGAAGGAAATGTTGTTACCAAGCAACAAAGGAGACATTTTCAACAAAATGTTGGGTTTCATTAGATTTAACTTCCTTACTCGTGGTAGTTGGACAGTTGAAGGAGAATATGATGCTGTTGCCTAATGTCTGTAGGAGGCACTTGTTGTCCCAACATAAGGGATAACGGCTCAAATAATTCCTAGCACTCCATCTAGAGGTAATAGAAAGTAGCATATTTGTGGCGCTTATAGCAGAAGATAAGAGTTGAGAGAAAGAAGGAAAATGCTCTGTTAAATAGTTGTTTGCAAAGTACTCATAGTACTGTTAAGTGGTTGGTCACACTCAAAGTACTCAGAGGCTTGCAGCTTGGCACATTTCCATGGGAACCTCAGAGCCTTCCTGTAACACACAAATTAAAATGGTGATTATTATTTTGTTATCGGATATTTTTCAGTCAATAATACAGCTTGCTTCAAAGTTGTACAACGGCTTAAAAGACTATTACCATACAAAAGTAACCATTTATGTTATTGCATTTTGAATGTCAAATTTCTATTGAATTAGATTGCATCAATTAAGGCCCAAACAACAGCTTTTTTGCACTGTCAGGGGGCTGCTTCACTCTAATTCATGTTTTATGGATCAAGATCAGTGTGGCATCAATGTCATTGTCCTCGCTATTCACTAGTACTGGCAGTTAACTTACATCCAGGCACGAGACTTCACAAAGCAGGCAATGTCATCCCGGATGTCATCATCAACGAAGGCTGGAAGGGCAGAAACACGGTCATACAGTCAGTACAGTTCCCGTCAATTACCTAAGGCCTTTGTGTGCACTTTGCACGTACAGTATTTTAGCCCTGCACCTTGAAAATGTTCGCTAATGTAGGACTAAACAGAGCGAGTGTGATTACAGAGAAGTGAGAGGTTGATTACGAAACCCACTAGTTCTATTCTCTTGTCTTTGTTCATGACACAAGAACAATCCATCCGTTTGTTTGTCCATTCATTCATTCATTCATTTGCGCAGGACTAGGTTGGTCACAAGGCTGGTGTTTAAGCCAGACTTTAGGTCCAAACTGCAGATAACTGGACCAACCAAGTCAGAGTGAGAGCAGGAAATGGAGAGAGGTGAAGCGAGATTATATATTTGGAAGTTTTAAAACAGCAGTACCTGGAGGAGTGTTGTTGAACACCAAAGTAAAGGGTTTGACATGATCACAAGCCTGACGTTCATTCATTCACTCACTCACTCATGTAGGCCTATTCATTCTTTCATACATACATGTACTGTACATACATACATGCAGGCATTTGTTGACATTCTGCTAAACAGGTTGAGGAAGGAAAGATGTTTGTACTCACAGCTGCACTCTGTCTTACAGAGATTGAGAGAACGAGTGGTGTTGGAGGAGACGCAGGCAAGGCGATTGCTCAGCTGGAAGAGACCGAAAAAGCTGAAGGACAGGGTCTTGATCGGCTTGAATGGCTTGCGCATTGGCTTACGTGGCGGTGGCTTGCGGCTCTGTCCGGGACCTCTGAGCTGCTTTGGGATGTGTCTCTTCTTTCTGTTCCCCTCTCTCTCTTTCGGTTCCTCTCCTTCTTGCTCGTCCAGCTCCGCCTCTAACTCTTCCAGGTTCTCCTCGTCTAGCTCATTCTCGTCAACCTCGTCTTCATCACCCTCGTCCTCATAGTCGCCAAACTCTTCCACCTCAGCCGCTTTGCTTTCTTGCGCCTCAAATTTGTCATGCTCATCACCAGCGGACTCCTCGGCCTCACGCTTGTTTCTTCCTCTCGCGGGACTCCCTGGTCTCGTCCTCTTCCCCTCGGGCCTCTCTGATCTTGGGCTCACTCCCTCTGTTTTCCCGGTAGGTTTGGGTTTCATTCCCCCAGGCTTTCCTGTAGGTCTAGGCTTGTCCTCTTCTCTCTCAGAACTGACTCCATCTTTCTTTGACTCAACATCTCTACCTGGACGTTTGTGCCCGAACAGTTTCACAGGTCTCCTGCTGATGGGGTGCCTTTTGGATTTATGCAGGATAGGTTTGCGCAGGACAAGGTTGGTCACAAGGCTGGTGTTTAAACCAGACTTTAGGTCCAAACTGCAGATAACTGGACCAACCAAGTCACAATGAGAGCAGGAAGAGGAGAGATAGAGATTATATATTTGTATGTTTTAAAGGGAAAGTTCAGTATTTTACAACTTGATGTTAGATTTTTCCTCACCCTGAAAGTAGCCTATAAGATTAAAAAAAACATGGATTACAGTTTGTCTTTAAACAGCCACTACAAACTGCAGCTAACCTTAGGCACCGCTGGCTAGGGGCAACCGTGCAATGTTTGTTTTTTTTAATGGCCAAATCACCTTTAATTAACTTTAATCAAATATTGAGTTTATTTCACTTGATTTGGCCATTCAATTTTGTAAATTGCCCCCATTGATTTAGCTGAAGTTCACTGAAGTTTGAAGTGGCTCTTTAAAGAAAATGGCCCATAGACTACTAGGGTGAGGACCCCTTTAACATTAAGTTGTAAAATATTGAACTTCCCCTTTAACTAAATGTTAGACCTTTTTCAGTGACATTGATGTTTTATGCTCTCACACCACCTTTAAGTAATCTCTTGAAACTCACAAAAATACAATAGGCCTACATAGAATTCACAACCCACTTTTGGCCAAGACGTTGTCCAGTTCGACACCCTTTGCTGCAATTTTCTCAGTCAGATTGAATTGGTCAGCAGCCTCTGCCAGTTTGGTCTTCAGCTCACATTTGGAGAGCAGCAGCCCCTCAGACAGGCTGGGAACCAGGGCTGCTACAGCCAACACCACCAGCAGCTCCAGCTTCATGTTGTCTTTGGGTGATCTGTTCAGAATGGCATGGAAAGATATAGGATAAAAATATACATGATTATCCTACATTATCCTACAAAGAGAAGCTGTAAGGCTGTTCTGAAGAGTTCCATTCCAAAACGCTATACAGCGGAAAAACGCTATACAGCGCATTCGCTGTATAGCGAATGCGCTGTATAGCGTTTTTTTCCACATTTTGTTACAGCCTTTCCCTCAATCTATACACAATACCTCGTAATGACAAAGCGAAAACAGGTTTTTAGATATTTTTGCAAATGTATTATAAATAATAAACAGTAATACCTTATTTACATAAGTATTCTGACCCTTTGCTATGAGATTCGAAATTGAGCTCAGGTGCATCCTGTTTCCATTGATCATCCTTGAGATGTTTCTACAACTTGATTGGAGTCCACCTGTGGGAAATTCAATCGATTGGACATGATTTGGAAAGGCACACACCTGTCTATACAAGGTCTCACAGTTGACAGTGCATGTCAGAGCAAAAAACAAACCATGAGGTCGAAGGAATTGTCCATAGAGCTCCGAGACAGGATTGTGTGGAGGCACAGATCTGGTAAATGGTACCAAAAAAATGTCTGCAGCATTGAAGGTCCCCAAGAACACAGTGGCCTCGATCATTCTTAAATGGAAGAAGTTTGGAACCACCAAGACCCTTCCTAGAGCTGGCCGCCTGGCCAAACTAAGCAATCGGGGAGAAGGGCCTTGGTCAGGGAGGTGACCAAGAACCCGATGGTCACTCTGACAGATCCCCAGAGTTCCTCTGTGGAGATGGGAGAACCTTCCAGAAGGACAACCATCTCTGCAGCACTCCACCAATCAGGCCTTTATGGTAGACACACAATTCATCTTCTCCTTTCCCCCTTCTGGTAACCAGGTGGCGAATCGCATCTCTGCATGTCTGGCAGACATATCAGTGTGGATGACGGATCACCACCTCAAGCTGAACCTCGGCAAGACGGAGCTGCTCTTCCTCCCGGGGAAGGACTGCCCGTTCCATGATCTCGCCATCACAGTTGACAACTCCATTGTGTCCTCCTCCCAGAGTGCTAAGAGCCTTGGCGTGACCCTGGACAACACCCTGTCGTTCTCCGCTAACATCAAGGCGATGACCCGATCCTGTAGGTTCATGCTCTACAACATTTGCAGAGTACGACCCTGCCTTACACAGGAAGCGGCGCAGGTCCTAATCCAGGCACTTGTCATCTCCCGTCTGGATTACTGCAACTCGCTGTTGGTGGGGCTCCCTGCCTGTGCCATTAAACCCCTACAACTCATCCAGAACGCTGCAGCCCGTCTGGTGTTCAACCTTCCCAAGTTCTCTCACGTCACCCCGCTCCTCCGCACACTCCACTGGCTTCCAGTTGAAGCTTGCATCTGCTACAAGACCATGGTGCTTGCCTACGGAGCTGTGAGGGGAACGGCACCTCCGTACCTTCAGGCTCTGATCAGGCCCTACACCCAAACAAGGGCACTGCGTTCATCCACCTCTGGCCTGCTGGCCCCCCTACCTCTGTGGAAGCACAGTTCCCGCTCAGCCCAGTCAAAACTGTTTGCTGCTCTGGCACCCCAATGGTGGAACAAGCTCCCTCACGACGCCAGTCAATCACCACCTTCCGGAGACACCTGAAACCCCACCTCTTTAAGGAATACCTGGGATAGGATAAAGTAATCCTTCTAACCCCCCCCCCCAAAAAAATAAGATATAGATGTACTATTGTAAAGTGGTTGTTCCACTGGATATCATAAGGTGAATGCACCAATTTGTAAGTCGCTCTGGATAAGAGCGTCTGCTAAATGACGTAAATGTAATGTAAATGTAGACTGGCCAGACGGAAGCCACTCTTCAGTAAAAGGCACATGACAGCCCGCTTGGAGTTTGCCTAAAGGCACCTAAATGACTCTGACCATGAGGAACAAGATTGAACTTTTTGTCCTGAATGCCAAGCGTCACGTCTGGAGGAAACCAGGCACCGCTCATCACCTGGCCAATACCATCCCTACGGTGAAGCATGGTGGTGGAAGCATCATGCTGTGGGGATGTTTTTCAGCGGCAGGGGCTGGCGGACTAGTCAGGATCGAGGGAAAAATGAATGGAGCAAAGTACAGAGAGATCCTTGATGAAATCCTGAGCGCTCTGGAGCAAGTTCTCAGACTGGGGCAAAGGTTCACCTTCCAAAACGACCACGACCCTAAGCACACAGTCAAGACATTGCAGGAGTGGCTTCAGGACAAGTCTCTGAATGTCCTTGAGTGGCCCAGCCAAGAGCCCGGACTTGAACCCGATCGAACATCTCTGGAGAGACCTGAAAATAGCTGTCCAGCGACACTCCCCATCTAACCTGATAGAGCTTCAGAGGATCTGCAGAGAAGAATGTGAGAAACTCCCCAAATACAGGTGTGCCAAGCCTGTAGCGTCATACCCAAAAAGACTCAAGGCTGTAATGGCTGCCAAAGGTGCTTCAACAAAGTACTGAGTAAAATGTTCTGAATACTTATGTAAATGTGATATTTACGTTTTTGTATCAATTTCTATAAACCTGTTTTTGCTTTGTCATTAGAATAAGGCTGTAACATAACAAAATGTGTAAAAAGTCAAGGGGTCTGAATACTTTCCGAATGCAATGTATAAACCAATTCTCACATTTGTGTTTTTTCATCAGAAATTATTGCTTATAGTATATCCATTTTCTGAAATGTTGGTAAATTAGCTTTTATTGTTTAAAGAATTTATGAAAGAGATGGATGTTTTATCACCATCTAATCATGGCGTGGTGTTCAATGACAGACGTGTATTTGTTTGAAATCTATCACTTGATGATTACTTGAGAGGCAAATAATCATGTTTTGTTGTAAAACACTATATATCCTTCTCACTCTCACAGGAATAAGTAGTACTGTCACGTCCTGACCAGTAAAGGGGTCATTTGTCATTGTAGTATGGGCAGGGCGTGGCAGGGGGTGTTGTTTCTGTGTGTTTTGGGGTTTGTTTGTTTCCAGGGGGTATGTTCTAGTTTTCTTTTTCTATGTTCATTTTCTATGTGTGGCCGAGTATGGTTTCCAATCAGAGGCAGGTGTCCTTTGTTGTCTCTGATTGGAAGCCATACTTAGGCAGCCTGTTTTTTCTTTTGGGTTTGTGGGTGGTTGTTTTCGGTATAGCCTATGTGCCTTACGGAACTGTTGATTGTCGGTTTGTTATTGTTTAAGTGTTCACTTTATTAAATAATAAAAGAAGATGAGCACTTTACCCGCTGCGCTTTGGTCCCCTTTCATCGACACTTATGACAAGTACTGCTGGGTTTTACACAGTCAAATGTGATAACTACATTTTTAATAAAGAACTGTACAAATTATATATTTGTGACGTCAGTATATAAAACAGTCACAGTCACAGTCAAGTATACAGGATACGAACATTCCCTTCCAGCTAAACAATATGTAGCATTTTGCAACAAAACCCATTTTAATACACATCTAAAATCTATTAATAAAAAAATCTGAGAACAGTAATATTTTACACACACATGAAGGTACCCACAGAATATCATTTTGGAATGAAACTCTTCAATTAAAGTTCATGAGAGGCTTTACATTGTTGTAGGCAAATAATATGAAACCTGAGCAGATAATTTAAGGATTTTTCAACCAACACTCATGTATGTTTTAAAATGTATTGTCAATTGCACGCATAGTGTATTCCCCACAACCAATGTATTTCAAAGCTATCACCGTGAGGGATGAAAAAAACATGTACTTTTTCATTTATTCTTGTATTTACCTTCTAAAATGTATACTTATTTTGGTATTTACGTTTGTATTTTTCTGAGCTAGCAAATCGGCGATGTTGTGAGACCTCAATTACCAAAACCCGCATTTTCTCAAAGTACTTCCATATTTCTCAAAGTACTTCCATATTTCTCAAAGTACTTCCATATTTCTCAAAGTACTTCCATATTTCTCAAAGTACTTCCATATTTCTCAAAGTACCTCCACAACCATAACATTGACCTTTTCACTGAACATTCAACATACAATAATTCAATACAGGTCAAAACAATGAGTCAGTTCAATAACAATGTCCTTACCAGTCGTTCAGGTAAGCGATGAACAGTGTTCAGTGGAAAATAACACAGCTGATCGAGCTGTACCTACTCCTCTGTGTCTGACAGACAACACATCAGAGTTTTTATACGGGAAGGATGGGTAGCAGGGCGGGTAGCCAGGTGAGCCAATTCTTCACATTTTGTTCTCAGGCCATTGGGTAATAACACATCACGTCAGCAAAGTAATGGAAAGTACAGTATGTACAGACACTATAGATCTTAATTGCAAAAGTGGGAGTGAAGCTTAGGCGTTAAAGGGCAAGTCTGCGTTAGCATAATGAATGATGAGAACAATGACATGAAGATGATGCAAACTCTAACCATCACTTTAAACCAGGATTGGTAAGCAGTAGTGGGCTATACCTGACAGGATTCTTGTCATAATTGACTCCTCATTTTATCATTACTTCCATCTGTGTTTGTGGTTTAGGTTACTAACACTTTGGTCCATCCAAGACCAACTGTGACCTGTTCAAATGAACTTCACTTTATTTCAAAATCAAACATTCCACAAACACATGATCCAATGATAGTACTGTGTATTACACAACTGAACACAATGAAAACACATGTTTGCAATGTGTACCACACTAAGCATACATGGTTAACCGGTTAGCTGGCATTTCTATTTTTTGTATAGTCATTGTGATCACCTGATTATGTCAATTACTGTGGGTGTCGAGATGAGAACTCAAGACTGAAGCTATAACAACGTGTAATATGAGCCCCATCCTTCCTGCCATTTAACTCACAATACCTTGAATGGAAAGCATAACCAATCAAGCAAGTACTTAAGATGCCATCATGTTTTCTTTGTCTTTCTTTTCGTTGTCATGACGTTGGCCTGTGGGTAAGGTTTATGACACCCCCATAAATACCTTTCTCCCTTCCCTCTCTCTCTGACTCTAATGAAGGACTCTTGAATAGCCTTTGTTAAACATAGAGAGTCTGGGAACATCAAACAAGTGGGGGGAAAGGAACCATATTTCGGTAATAGAACCAGTTGAAAATATGCGTTGGTACTTAATGAATATGATGTCAGTTCGGTTGTCATCTGAGACATTATGACTGATGACAGGACGACATAAACTGTATCTGGGAAAGTCTACACATTCTAGTTATCAGATTCACATGGAATTGTTGTGCAATTGAAATGTTTAAATATGACACTATTTGTGAAAAGATGGAATGTAATTTTAGCTTCCAAATGAGAGAATTGGGTTTTCATAAGGTTAGAGCCCTGCTCAATCAGTGGCCCGCCCCTGTGAAGAGACATGGGTTATAAACTATGAAACACACCCTTCTCTCCCTCCACTATATAAGCCCTTGATGAAAATGTAACCTCCTGTTCCGAGGACGATAGGACGACGGTCCATACGTTAAAAAGGACAAACATGTCAACTACAGAACTAAGCCAACCTCAGCGTGAGCTTTGGTTGTGAATGGTATGAACTTTGAACTCTTATTCACTAAAGAAGTGAGACATCCTAGCCGTTGAGTTAGCAACAGCAGCTGTAAACGTGGGCTAGGAAAGGACGGACGACGTATCCAGTCTAACACACAATGAAGATACTACAACGTATCCAATTTACCACCAGAGACATTCTTCCGAGGACAGGAAGATCTCTGTTGGCCAACACGGCCAGTATCTACGACCAACCTACCGAAGTGCAGCTCAGAGTAAATATTTATTGCATTTTCCTTTTCCAAATGGGCGGTAATTTCGAATGCATAAGATACTGTATTTACGAAAGCTTAGCTTCTCCCTTTGTTCCTCAGTCTTCCCGCTCTTTCATTCAAGCCCAACCCCCTCTCTTTGTGTAACCAGCCGTCATACAGGTTCTGTCCCCCAGGGATGTTTTCTGTATGACATAATTTGCATTCTGTGTATATGTAATTCTGTGTGATTAGTTAGGTATTTAGTAAATAAATAATTAAACCCAATTTTGTATTGCTGATTCAACTTGTTAGCCAGGGTTCGTGAAGATAACCAAGAATTTACAACTTTCAGATGAGACTGAAATAAGGTGACGATTAATATTGACTGCTATTGATGTCAAATATTTCTACGTCTTTCAGAGTTTATTCGGAAGATAACAGCTCTATGAACACACTTTCGTGGTGCCCCGACTTTCTAGTTAATTACATTTACATGATTAGCTCAATCAGGTAATATTAATTACAGAGAAAGGATTTTATAGAATAGCATGTCATATCACTTAATCCGGCATAGCCAAAGACACGACAGCGTTTTATCAACAAAGCCTTGAGAAATGTGATTCTGTATTCAATAACCAAACACTATGGCTCCCTACACACTCAGATTGTACAAATGATGTGTAACTCACTTGAGACAACTGTTGTGTAAACCAGGTCTGAACCCTGACTCTGCCAATCTCCCCGTGTGCCCCCCCCCAAAAAAAAAATGTTGGGGGGCTGCCTCTCGTGCTTGCCTTGATGGTATAACGCCTCGTAATATCACCATTCTGCTCTGGCTGCTTCAATTTCCTCCTTTGGACGGCGATACTCCCCGGGCCTTGTCCAGGGTCCTGCCCCATCCAGGATTTCCTCCCAGGTCCAGTCCTCCTGACCACGCTGCTTGGTCTTTTTGTGGTGGGAGATTCTGTCACGCTTGTCGTATGACGAAGGAGACCAAGGTGTGTATCGTTCCACATTTTATTTTAACTGTGAAACTATGCAAGACATACAAATAAACTAATAAACAAAACAACAAACCGTGACGAAGAGGTGCAACATACACTAACTCAAAATAATCTCCCACAAAACCTAGTGGGAAAAACAACAACTTAAATATGATCCCCAATTAGAGACAACGATGACCAGCTGCCTCTAATTGGAGATCACCCATCCCCAAAAAACATAGAAAAACAGAAACTAGAACCACACAACATAGAAAGTTTAAACTAGACAAAACCCCCTGTCATGCCCTGACCAACTCTACCATAGAAAATAAAAGCTTCCCTGTGGCTCAGTTGGTAGAGCATGGTGTTTGCAATGGTGTTTGCAACACCAGGGTTGTGGGTTCGATTCCCATGGGGGGCCAGTACGAGAAAAAAAAATAGTATGAAATGAATTGAAATGTATGCATTCACTACTGTAAGGCTCTCTGGATAAGAGCGTCTGCTAAAATGACTAAAATGTAAAATGTCAGGACGTGATAGTGCCAAACATTCAATGGCCCAAGGGCCATAACATTGTACTTCCTTGTAGTTTTGATCCCTTGTTTCACACCAGAATCATCCCTCCAAATAATGATTGTTGCCCTAAATGAGTACCCGAAGAAACTTTGCAATGACAGGAATGTTTCGTTTTGTGACAACTTTGATTTGCTGTGGGAGCAACCAGCACTTTTTAAAAGAGACAGGATTCACCCTAACCGCAGGGCATCCAGGATTATTTCCAGCAACATCGCAAATTGCTTCTACATCTGCATTGCTTGCTGTTTGGGGTTTTAGGCTGGGTTTCTGTACAGCACTTTGAGATATCAGCTGATGTAAGAAGGACTATATAAATACATTTGATTTGATTTTAGAGACTGACAGACAGGGTCTGGTAGCGCTCCGGTCCTCCCTGGCAGAATAAGCGACAGAGGACTTGGAAACCATATCAACTCCCGTAGAAATGGCTCTATGGTTATTGTGAGCAGTGGGAGACTTAGGCGACATGGGCATCTTGCCGGGGGCGGCATGGGGCGCCCGCACAAAAAAATCTGAATGGTGACATTTGCGCGATCGGTTTTCTATCGCTCATTTGCACGTCACGTCAATGACATCATGTCACCGTGTGGGACTGTGGGTCAATTAACCTTGTCGGAGTGGGCGACCTGATTCTAGTTTGTGAGCTAGGCAGGTTACTTCCTGGGAAGGTCTCCCACTCAGAAGTACGAGATGGGGAGGGAGTAGGTTGACCTCAGGTCTCCCCACTGGAAGCCCGAGGTAGGGGAATCTATCAAATAGAGCACCTATAACTTTTTACAGTACTAATACAATTAGTAAAATCAGTCACACTAAGAAATGCTACCAAATTAACCACAATTCATTCATAATACTGTGAATATATAGTTTCACAGACATATTGCTTTTTCTGGTTTGTGCCGAAATCGTTCAGAATAATATAAAACCAGTCTGCACACCACCAAGGTGAATTGGTTTAGTCTTGGGAGGGAGCCATACAAGCTAGACCCGCCACTGATTGTGAGTAACCTAAATTATGTTCCTCTAAATCCGCCTTCTACAGAGTTTATACAAACTGTCATCTCCTACCATTCTGATAGATTGGAGACTTACAGAAAACATGGTTGTAACGTTATTAATTTATTTGTTATTCCATTGGTTACCTTGAGACTGATGCCCCGGTGGCAGAGTGGCCCACACATTGAATATGGCACTTTTAAATGTTAGAGCAATCACTAGAAACCATTCTTGTGAATGACCCCATTACTGAGTGCAAAGTTCGTTGCATGTTTCTCACTGAAACATATGTGTCTTCAGATTGTAGTGCCGCCCTTACTGAAGCCTCTCCCGGACTACAGCTTTTTATACTCGGAAAAGGGAAAAAGCCTCTATTTTTACTAATGCTCTCAGCTGTAAGGACATTTAGTTTGGCGACTGAGTCTTTTGAGTATCATGCCGGCTGAATGCATGACGCGGGATGGGAGCCTGCCGAGCCAACCGAGGAAAGAAAACCTCTCGAGCCAGCTAAGGCATCCCCGGTTCCTTCAGCAGCTGCACCCGACGTCACCAAACAAAAACAAAAAAACGCTGGGAGAAGAGAAGCAAGTACAGAGAGTGAACGTTTAATAAATAATGGACACAAAACAAAACACGGACAGCATCTGGACAGGGAAACAAAACAACATTAATGCTGACACGGGGATCAAACTGAGGAACGGACAGATAGAGGGGTTAACCAATGATATTAGGCCACACTTGGCCATGATTACAAACACCTGTGTGTCTCTTGACACTATATAAATGACTCATCTCGCAGTGTTTGTGATGATACCCTGATGAAGACAGCTTTGCTGTCGAAACGTTGGTTATTACATTTTTGCATCTGAGCTCTTAGAGTGTGCGGCTTTCCTTTATTTTCTAGTTTTCTACTCCGCTAGCCAGCACCTCGCCTTTATAGGTGTGCGTTTCTTTTTTCTAGATTCATATGCACAGAACGCCAGATATTCAGCTCATGACTCAGCAGGGAAGAATCCTCTGAACTAAATACAGTGCGGTAGCTAGCAGTATCAGCACACAGGTGTTTTCAAGTGGACATGACTTCCTCATAACTACAGTATCATAGTGGGAGTTAGTTATTTCTTCCTTCACACACTTCTGTGCAGGTACCCTTATGAACAGCTTTTTAAAAAAGCCTACTTGTTAGAAGTTGTATCAAATATTTAATGTAAATTAAAATGAATGTAAATATTTTTCTATACAATTTGTGGCTGTATTGTTTCTACAACTTAAAGCAATTCAACTTATTGCTGCCAGTTGTACAATGTCTTGTTGAAAAACAGTAAAACCATTCTCTCTCTCACATCAGTGTTGCACCAGGATGTCTTTTAAACGAGCCAGGGTCCCACTGCATTGTGTCTACCACCCTCAACCCTGCTATCAAAGAGATGTTGTTGCAGCATAAGGACAGTAGCTATAGCGGTTGATTGTATTCACAAAAAATCAGCTACTAGGCATTTTAGAACTTTGGCTAGAACTCTTGAATCAATACAATTCTAAAAACAGTCAATGGAATTTTGAAACCAACAGTAAGAAGTAGATGGTCAAAAAAGTACAAAATGATCTTCTATATTGACCGGAAAACAAATTCATTATTCCACAACTGTTTTAACATAATCAGAATGAATCTAAATGTATATGTTCAATACAGGTTAGGTCTCTATCAACTGGTTATGTTTAATAATGGCTAGGCCTATAATCATTTGTATTCCCTCCTATTAATGCAACAGTTCCGTAACCACAGACGCTGGGAAACGGGAAGCAAGTACAGGATGAGGATTTAATAATAAATAGCCATGAAACTAAACAAGATCAACACCAACAGGGAAGTGAAACTGAGAAAGTGGCAGATATAGGGGAGGCAATCAATGACGTGATGGAATCCAGGCGAGTCCGATGAAGCGCTGGTGGGCGTAACGATGGTGACAGGTGTGCGTAATGATGAGCAGCCTGGCGACCTCGAGTGCCAGAGGGGGAGCGGGAGCAGACTTAAATACTATCAGTCTTACCTGGTGCTTTGAGAGAGAGAGAGAGAGAGAGAGAGAGAGAGAGAGAGAGAGAGAGAGAGAGAGAGAGAGAGAGAGAGAGAGAGAGAGAGAGAGAGAGAGAGAGAGAGAGAGAGAGAGGAGAGAGAGAGAGAGAGAGAGAGAGAGAGAGAGAGAGAGAGAGAGAGAGAGAGAGAGAGAGAGAGAGAGAGAAGAGAGAGAGAGAGAGAGAGAGAGAGAGAGAGAGAGAGAGAGAGAGAGAGAGAGAGAGAGAGAGAGAGGAGAGAGAGAGAGAGAGAGAGGAGAGAGAGAGAGAGAGAGAGAGAGGAGAGAGAGAGAGAGAGAGAACACTACCTGATCTAACGAGCACACGAGGGGACATCTTTATTACAGGTCATACTGTTTCTAACTGCCTTAATCTGCCCCATAGAAACAACAGTGACAGCACCGTCAACAAAAACGGAAGGGATCTTTTACAGCTCTGTAGAAGCCTGGGTCTGTACTTTGTCAATGGTAGGTTACGGGGGACTCTTTGGGGAGATTCACCTACTGCTCACCTCTTGGCCACAGTACAGTAGACTATATGATCACAGACATGGACCCTTTCTCTCTCAGCTCATTCACTGTCAAGCCACTAACACCTCTGTCTGATCACAGCCAAATTACGTTGTTCCTAAAAAGAACAGACATGGAAACAACCACACATTCACAGCCCAGTAAGCTGTACAACATCAGAAATTCATACAGATGGGCCCAAAACAGCACAGAAGATTACCAGAAAGCAACCTGGAACCAAAATATCCAAACCCTCTTAGATAACTTTCTGGATACCACATTCACTCACAGTAAAGAAGGCATCAATCTAGCAGTACGAAACATCAACTATATATTCAGGCAAACGGCAAAAGAAGCACAATTGAAATTGATAAAAAACAAAACAAAAAAAATCACAGATGACAACTGGTTTGATGCAGATTGTAAAATTATAAGGAAAAAACCTATCCCAAATGGCGTCCTATTCCTTATAAAGTGCTTTTGACCAAGGTCAATAGGGCTCTGGTCAAAAGTAGTGTGTTTATAAGGAATAGGGTGCCATTGGGATGCACATCATACATACTGACTTGGCAGGGGACCCACATTCTGCTTTAGTTACCAGGAGAGAGAAACCCAACCCTTCCATTTCTGCAGCAAACCAATGGCACTCAGCAAACTGACGCTGGGAGAAAGGGTCAACTCATTCACCACTTTAATCAAGAGGTTTCACGGAAACCAGTACAACTCGTAACCTACAAGTAATTGGATGAAAACCGATCTAGGCTGATCTGCATCCAAACTGGCACCCAATTCCCTATATACTGTAGTGCTATATAAAACTATGTATCTGTATTTTTTCATTAGTCCACTGTTAATACAGACCCAAAATATTTTGCATTGTCAGCAGTCAAGTTTTCAAGATATTGGACTTTCAAGAAGCAGTGTCACTTGCCATATCCCCATGATGATGTGTTTTGCATCATATGAAAGCAACTTTGAAATCTACTTGCAATGAAAAGATCTATATAAAATAAATATATGATTATATGTCTGTATAGGGATCACGGGTTCTGGTCAAAATGTGTGTACCATATGGGAATTGGGTGCCTTTTCAGAAAGACACTTGGCAGCTGTGTTGCATGAACAAGTTGTATGGTTGACAATCTGAATGGCCACGTTGAGCAAATTAATCAAGTTGTTCAGGGTGACCATGACAACTTGCAGTCATTTAAGCAGGATTGACCATGCCTTCATAACTTCACGCGTTATGGTTAGGGTAGTGTAGTTAGTAGGCTACAGTGGGGGAAAAAAGTATTTGATCCCCTGCTGATTTTGTATGTTTGCCCACTGACAAAGAAATGATCAGTCTATAATTTTAATGCTAGGTTTATTTGAACAGTGAGAGATAGAATAACAACAAAAATATCCAGAAAAACGCATGTCAAAAATGTTATAAATTGATTTGCATTTTAACGAGGGAAATAAGTATTTGATCCCCTTTCAATCAGAAAGATTTCTGGCTCCCAGGTGTCTTTTATACAGGTAACGAGCTGAGATTAGGAGCACACTCTTAAAGGGAGTGCTCCTAACCGCAGCTTGTTACCTGTATAAAAGACACCTGTCCACAGAAGCAATCAATCAATCAGATTCCAAACTCTCCACCATGGCCAAGACCAAAGAGCTCTCCAAGGATGTCAGGGACAAGATTGTAGACCTACACAAGGCTGGAATGGGCTACAAGACCATTGCCAAGCAGCTTGGTGAAAAGGTGACAACATTTGGTGCGATTATTCGCAAATGGAAGAAACACAAAAGAACTGTCAATATCCCTCGGCCTGTGGCTCCATGCAAGATCTCACCTCGTGGAGTTGCAATGATCATGAGAACGGTGAGGAATCAGCCCAGAACTACACGGGAGGATCTTGTCAATGATCTCAAAGCAGCTGGGACCATAGTCACCAAGAAAACAATTGGTAACACACTACGCCATGAAGGACTGAAATCCTGCAGCCAGGGGCGAAAATCTGATATCAACTTTGGAGGGGACAATTACATGAAATTTTCTCAAGAGCAATTCCTGAGGGGGACACCAAAAGTAGTGCTGTAACACAGCCTACATTGTAATATGGTAAATGTATATTGAGGAACCAAAGAAATAAGGTGTTTGCCGTACTCCTAACTACCGGTACCCAAAACGACACAACTAATCAAAACAGCAATACCATTGCCTTTAACAAATCTTAGTTCAGTTACCAGTTTAAGTTGAGAGTGGGGGTATCCATGGCATTTTCCAATTATGTTCCTATTTTACAAGCAAAAAAAATTGAGGACCTTTCATAATGTTGCCAAACAAAGACTCAACAAACTTACCTGAGACTCCCTGTCTCTGCCAGTCTGTCCCTGCATATCTGTCCCCAACTCTGCTGTCTGTGTGCCATCTGTTGCCTGCTCTGCCTAATGACATCATTGTGAAACATTTCCATTAGAATTTCATTTCTTTCTTATGAACATTTTATCAACTAGTCTTTGAGATATTAGGCTACTAGGGTTCTTACTATGCGTTTTGGTGTATTGAAAAATACTCTGATGTCCGTCTTTTATTTTTCTGCCATTTTTCTACCTGGCTGGCTGGCTACACACACAGTGTGTAGGCTATTTACAGTAGGAGATGGGCTTCTATCATCTTCAATCATTCTATTTGGGCTTCGATCTAAAAGGTAGCTAGCAAATGTGAAACGGATTAAAATTACAAGAGTTGACAGCTGTATGAGTTCACCATTTACACAACATATGCTGCAACCTTTTGTAAATTTAATAGTTTGTTTCATATTGGCTGGCTTCTAACAATAGCTGAATTTGCAAAGCTAGCGAGCGTCAATTCAGTTTCAGTGGTGTTTGCTATAATCTTTGCTACCCGGGTTAAATAAAGGTGAAATAAAATAAATAAATAAAAGTTCACTTGCGACAATTTAGCTTTTGCAACGAGACCATTAAATATATTTAAGACAATGGTAGAAGAGAGTGTAGTTCTGTTCAGTTTGGATTTCAGTTTATCGCTAACCTTATCACAGGGACTTTGAAGCACTAACTTACATCATCTGCATGCTGATTCCATCTTTGACGACGCCACATAAATGTAATAGGTACTAGCTAGCTTAATAGTTCATATTTGCGCGCTAGCTCTGCATATTCAGCTAGTGTGTGTGCGCGATTGACTGGATTAACCTCACGTCAGTTACGTGCATTGAGTGCACGGAACTGGCAGTGGATCAAACCATTGTGAGGCAAAGGGTGGGGGGGTTGCAATCTTTTGAAACTTAAAAACGCGCTATTAAGTGTCTATAATCAGCACAATTGCTTTCATTGCGTATTATTAATATTATTTAAATTACATAGTTATGTTTCAGTGATATATTGGGGGGGACAAATCATATTTTTCCCAGGATGGGGGGGTCGTGTCCCCCCCGTCCCCCCCGGGATTTCCGCCCCTGCCTGCAGCGCCTACAAGGTCCCCCTGCTGAAGAATACATATACATGCCCGTCTGAAGTTTGCCAATGAACATCTGAATGATTCAGAGGACAACTGGTGAAAGTGTTGTGGTCAGATGAGACCAAAATGGAGCTCTTTGGCATCAGCTCAACTCGCCGTGTTAGGAGGAGGAGGAATACTGCCTATGACCCCAAGAACACCATCTCCACCATCAAACATGGAGGTGGAAACATTATGCTTTGGGGGTGTTTTTCTGCTTAGGGGACAGGACAACTTCACCGCATCATTTGACGGGGCCATGTACTGTCAAATCTTGGGTGAGAACCTCCTTCCCTCAGCCAGGGCATTGAAATGGGTCGTGGATGGGTATTTTAGCATGACAACGACCCAAAACACACGGCCAAGGCAACAAAGGAGTGGCTCAAGAAGAAGCACATTAAGGTCCTGGAGTGGCCTAGCCAGTCTCCAGACCTTAATCCAATAGAAAATCTGTGGAGGGAGCTGAAGGTTCGAGTTGCCAAACGTCAGCCTCGAAACCTTAATGACTTGGAAAAGATCTGCAAAGATGAGTGGGACAAAATCCCTCCTGAGATGTGTGCAAACCTGGTGGCCAACTACAAGAAACGTCTGACCTCTGTGATTGCCAACAAGGGTTTTGCCACCAAGTACTAAGTCATGTTTTGAAGAGGGGTCAAATACTTATTTCCCTCATTAAAATGCAAATCATTTTATAACATTTTTGACATGCGTTTTTCTGGATTTTTGTTGTTGTTATTCTGTCTCTCACTGTTCATATAAACCTACCATTAAAATTATAGACTGAATCATTTCTTTGTAAGTGGGCAAACGTACAAAATCAGCAGGGGATCAAATACTTTTTTCCCCCACTGTATGGGGTGCTCAGTTGGGGGTGAGCGGGTTCTCTCGTGTTGGATTCCTTCAGTTTTCCTTTAATAACACTAGAGGGTAGTGTTTCTCTTGAAACATCCCCTCTGTCTGCTCTGTATAAGTAGCCGACTCTAAAGTCAATACTGTATACTTTTTATTTGGGTGGAGGCACCACACCCTAAGTGCTATCAGTCAGGCCAAATAAAAAAGTTTTGCTTATCTTAAAATGTTGGCAGAATGCAAACACACCCATAGTCCAACATCACTGCTACCCTACATCAGACATGATCAGACAATGGCATATTATTTCCAAACATGGGATGGAGATATATATATATATATATATATATATATATATATTTATTTTTTATTTTTTTATAGTTAAAATTGTCAGCAAATACAACAACCTATTTGAATGGATTCGTTGCAGGTTCTTGTGATCTTGCTGTACCAGGAGTTGCATGCGTTCCTTGTCATGCTCCCATAAAGTAAGGCTAGACTGGCATGAGAATCTTTAAACAAAGCCCCCATTCAGATAGTGAAAGATATGACCTGAATAATAGGATTCCAAATGAATTAATTTGAAATAAGAAATCCCTAACGTTTTATCAACAATAATCACAAATTCATCTCACTGGTTTGAACACTGTCGAATGTCTCAATGGCCTGCCGGCATTGTCATGACCAAGTGTAAACCTATATATACTGGATTGCATCTGTTCATACAAACGTACAAGCCAAGGGGGAGAGGGACCAACAAAAGCCGGGGACCAACAAAAGCGAATGGATGCCGTGAGGAGAGGGAAGTCGTCCGAAATCTGGCTACATGTGACGTCACGAGATTTCCTTAGACTAAGCGGCAGCTGCTGAAGCTGGTCACAGAGCCGGGAGGACTGTCGCAGCAATTTCTGTCTACAAAGTATTATTTTCGGACATTATAATTGGCCGTAGCATCAGCAGCAATGGATACATCACGGTTTTTCTTCTATTTTTATCACTGACTGACTGTTCTTTCCAAATATTTTGCTGCGTTGGAAGCACGCAAGCGCTCGAAGGGGGGTGTCCCTAGCTATCATTATTCGACTTGCCAGGTAAAATACGTCAATGTAAATGAAAATACTAATTATAAAAAGAAAAGCAGAAAGGGTTTAAGAAGCGCTGGGTTTGGGGTTACATTTTTGGGGGCCTGTGGAAGCATATTTTCAACGTAAAATGGGTGGGAACAACCGTTAGCTTGTAGCGGGCTAGCTAGCATGAATGCACGTCATTTTCAAGTTTGGGATGTGATGCTGCTGGGATGCTGCAACGGGAGGGCTTTTGGGCATTCTCAAGCGTGAGCTATAATGATGGGGTGGTGTTACTGTCTGGCTTCGGCCCGGTCTTTGCGCCCTAAACAAATGATATGTTAATTGAAACAAAGCCACATGTTTCTATGATATATATATATATATATATATATATATATAAAGCCAACAACCTAGGAATAAATGTAGGGAGTCGTAAAAAAGGTAAAACGTCAAAAGGAGACTGTCAGCTAGTTGCTAGCCAACGTTTGCTACGTTCGTTAGCCGCGTTCAGTGGCTAGCTAGCTCGATTTACAATTTCTTCCCCCAATCACTTGACATTTTATCCGTTTGCTGGGCACGTGAACATTGTTTAAAAATCATCCATACCCAGTAATGATTTTGTGCCTCTTGTTATTATTGTATAATTAAGTGTGTAATGTTATATGGCAGGCGGATGTTATTATGTAAGAGCAAATGACACCACACGCCCTTGAAACAAAAGCTGTTGTTTCAATATTTGCTTATTTTTGTATGCGGTGCAAGGCCTAGCCATGTCTTGTTCATTGATGGCAGAGACGATTGTTACGGAAAAGGTTTGCACATGTGACCTGTAATGGTTTCTAAAATGGAAAGTCTGGTCATGTCAGCCATTGTTTTTGTTGTCATTGGATTGATTCCATTTATTTTCCATCCCAGAGCCAGGTCTTTCACATCAGTCGGCCGCGTTTGACAGGCGTCCAATCTCTGACAACAAAACACTGTACTGCATGTAAGACAGTTTTCTCCTAGTACGGTAGTAGTACTTCACTTTGAACAAAAATAAACTCATGGGTTGTCGCAGGCAATTTGGCCTCTATTTTGGCACCCTTGTATCACTGGTTACTAGAGATAAGTAAATGGTAATACATTTATCTCTCCACGAAGGACATGCATTTAACCACAGAAGCTGTTCCTGAACTTGAATATGATTGTGTACCCAGAATTAAATCATTTTCTAGAGTAGGCCTACATAATGCTTTTGACATACTGGCTGCTTTTCCCATTGATCTCCAATTGGGATTTGGAGTGATTGACTGAGGTCCGTGCTAATGTTGTCATGTAGCCAATATCCTTAGATGTGACTAAATATAAGCAGTGAAAAGTAACTGAAGATCAATGCTTTTAGAGACATCAGACTGGCCAGTTTGGGATTCAAGTTATATACAGTACCAGTCAAAAGTTTGGACATTCCTACCCATTCGAGGGTTTTTCTGTATTTTTACTATTTTCTACATTGTAGAATAATAGTGAAGACATCAAAACTATGAAATAACACACATGGAATCATGTAGTAACCAAAAAAGTGTTAAACAAATCAAAACATTTTTATATTTGAGGTTCTTAAAATAGCTACTCTTTGCACTGATGACAGTTTTGCACACTCTTGGCATTCTCTCAACCAGCTTCATGAGGTAGTCACCTGGAATGCATTTCAATTAACAGGTGTGCCTTGTTAAAAGTTAATTTGTTGAATTTCTTTTCTTCTTAATGCGTTTGAGCCAATCAGTGTTGTGACAAGGTAGGGGTGGTAAAAGACCAAGTCCATATTATGGCAAGATCAGCTCAAATAAGCAAAGAGAAACGACAGTCCATCATTACTTGAAGACATGAAGGTCAATCAATCTGGAACATTTCAAGAACTTTTAAAGTTTCTTCAAGTGCAGTCGCAGTAACCATCAAGCGCTATGATGAAACTGGCTCTCAAGAGGACCGCCACAGGAAAGGAAGACCCAGGGTTACCTCTGCTGCAGAGGATAAGTTCATTAGAGTTACCAGCCTCAGAAATTGCAGCCCAAATAAATGCTTCACAGAGTTCAAGTATCAGACACATCTCAACATCAACTGTTCAGAGGAGACTGTGTGAATCAGGCCTTCATGGTCAAATTGCTGCATAGAAACCACTACTAAAGGACACCAATAAGAAGAGACTTGCTTGGGCCAAGAAACATGAGCAATGGACATTAGACTGGTGGAAATCTGTCCTTTGGTCTGATGAGTCCAAATGTTTGATTTTTGGTTCCAAACGCTGTGTCTTTGTGAGACGCAGAGTAGGTGAACAGTTGATCTCTGCATGTGTGGTTCGCACCGTGAAGCATGGAGGTGTGCGGGTGCTTTGCTGGTGACACTGTCAATGATTTATTTAGAACACTTAACCAGCATGGCTACCACAGCATTCTGCAGTGATATGCCATCCCATCTGGTTTGCGCTTAGTGGGACTATCAGTTGTTTTTCAACAGGATAATGACCCAAAACACACCTACAGGCTGTGTAAGGGCTATTTGACCAAGAACGAGAGTGATGGAGTGCTGCACTAGATGACCTGGCCTCCACAATCACCTGACCTCAACCCAATTGAGATGGTTTGGGATGAGTTGGACCGCAGAGTGAAGGTAAAGAGGCCAACAAGTGCTCCGTATATGTGGAAACTCCTTCAAGACTGCTGGAAAAGCATTCTAGGTGAAGCTGGTTGAGAGAATGCCAGGAGTGCAAAGCTGTCAAGGCAAAGGGTGGCTACTTTGAAGAATCTCAAATATAAAATATATTTTGATTTGATTAACACTTTTGTGGTTACTACAGGATTCCATAGGTGTTATTTTGTAGTTTTGATGTCTTCACTATTAGAAAATAGTATTAATAAAATAAAAACCTTCAATGTGTAAGTGTGTCAACTTTTGACTGGTACTGTATATATTTTATTTAACCAGGTACATTGACTGAGAACACATTATAATTTACAGCAACAACCAGAGGAAAGTGTTCCTCCTACTGGCCCTCCAACACCACTTCCACCAGCATCTGGCCTCCCATCCAGGGACCGACTAGAACCAACCCTGCTTAGCATTAGAGGTATGCCAGTAGTGGGATGCAAGAGGGTATGCTGCTGCTAGATCGAGGCTATTTGGTTCTTTCATTGTCATCAAAGCGCATATGTTGCTCAATCGAACAAAGTTTGTGTAGAGTCCTCAAGGCACACATTATCTAACAGTGTAGTAGATCAAAACATCTAAATTCAAAAGCGGCAAAGTCTTGCGTGGTCCTAATACGCGGCTCTGACCTTGCCACAGTCTCTGACGTTGTTTGTGCATCTCCTAATACACAATTTAGAATAATCCATCGGTACCAGAATAGACACAAGGTGGCCGTAAAGGATGTGTACCTTTTTTAAAATAATCTGGTCAATGGCGCTGTGTAATCAGTTTTTGGCCCGTCAAAAGAGCAGAGAGAGAGAGAGAGGGAGAGAGGGAGGAAAGGGGACAAATCTGCCGGTGGGAGGGGACGGGAAGCGCATTCTGGGTCTTAACAATGACTCCAGTTCTCACGTAAGTGTTTGTAAAGGAACGAGAGGGGGGCGGGGATGTAGTCTGTGTGTGGAGTGATCCATGGACCTTTTTTTTCCCCCTTTCTCTCTCCCCTGCTTCCTTACAGGCTGTCACCGCTGGAGTGCCTTAAGAGAGAGCGAAGGAAAACGTGGAGAGAGAGGCAGTGTGAGAGAGAGACGGTTAGGGGAGTAAAGACAGAGTGAGAGGAAAACACGAGTGGAGAGGAGGTAGCAGAAAGGAGAAGAGAGAGAGAGCCAAGGGAGTTGGGAAAAAGATGGAGTAAGGGAGAGAGAGAGACAACACACAGAGAAAGAGTCAGGAGAGTGGGTGTGTGTCTGTGAGAAACAGACAGCAAGGTCAGGACTGCTGAACCCACCCCCACCCCCCACCCCCTTGGGTCTGAGCACTGGGCTGACGGTCAAGGCGACGCCACTATGAGCGACCAAAACGTTGTCAAGGAAGGCTGGGTTCAGAAGAGAGGTGAGTTGATCGATTGATTGATGATCGGTGATGTTTACTGTCTTTGAAAATAAGTTTTTCTTCACAGTTCACATCAAGAAACAAACACCCCCGGTCCCCACGTACCTGTATATACATAAACATGGAAACCAACAGGGAAGGGAATGCATGGAATATTGTATTATTAAATTATTTTCCAATAGTTTCATTCTGAACAGAACCTTTAGTTTTTCTGTTCCGACAAGCAAAATAAAGTTCTGAACCATTTCAAACCAAAAAAAATACTCATATCATTCCTTTTTAAACCTCTGAAAATGTTTTATTTTTTTTACATTTCTTTCAGCATTAAATTACTTCACCAATCAGTGTGGATAGAGCAGGGCGTGAGATGCGACTGAAATTTTTCAGGCAAGAGAAGATGATGGAGGAGGCTTGGCTTGAAGCACTGGGCATCTTGTTATGGCATGCATTATCTGAATTAGGCCCACAGAACTATACCTACAGAGAAGCAGCTTCTATGGAATAACTTTTAATGTCTTTGAACTTTGAGATTTTTGTGGGACCAGAAAAATTCAAAATAAAATAACGTTATTAACTGGTTCCCATGATTTTAATATAACGGTTCTGTTCCGGAACAGTTTAGATCACTTTCGTTTAATTTTGTTCTTTTCCGGTTTATGGTTCTGTTCCCTGAACCGGTTCCAACCCCTGATTTATAGCTAGTATGCACAGCATGTGGTATGGAGGATTTTAAGCTATGCTGACTGGTTGAACACGTGTGTGTGTGTGTGTGTGTGTGTGTGTGTGTAGCCTCAGGCTGTGACACTGCCACAGACAAATTTGAGTTCTCGGAGGATGGCTTAACTCCTCAGTTCCTTCCTTTCAGAGCCCGGGAGCCACTGAATTGTTACAGGCACTTTTGCGCTTGTACAAAATCCAGTTACAGTCTTCTAAACACTGAGGGGTAGCTAGTGGTTTAGAGTTAAACTAGTAGCAAACAATCAGTTTTATACTTGTATTAAATTGTTATTACAAAGTTGTTACTGCATTTTTGCACACTGTCACTTGTGGTAAAAAAAAGTTCAATAATACCATGTAGGCTATTAGCAAAATGGAGCTCTTCTACAACAAGGTCCACATGGCGATCTTCCAAGTGAACACAAGCATGGACCTTCGTATTAATTAATTATGTATTAACCTTCTTGAACCATGATGAATCCTGCCATGCTGTTAAATGAAAATGCACTTCCTTAAAGCCGTACATAGGGGTATATCCCAGATGACATCTCATTCCCTTTATAATGCACTACTTTTGTCCAGGGCCCATAGCCCTGGCACTATAAAGGGAAGAGTGCCATTTAGGTTGCAGCGAAGGTCTGACCACTGCTACAGCCAGCCAGTCAGTCAGTAACTATAAAAACTGATAGGCTAAGTTTCCAGTATAAACCAATCCCTACTGGACTTGTTGCAGGTGAGTACATAAAGAACTGGAGGCCGCGCTACTTCCTGCTGAAGACAGACGGATCCTTCATCGGCTACAAAGACAAACCCCAGGACGCAGACCTGGCCTATCCCCTCAATAACTTCTCTGTAGCAAGTAGGTTCTCCTCGCCATCATCAGTCTCCATTTTAAACCATTTGTGGGCGGTTTCTCAAACACAGATTAAGCCTAGTCCTGGACTAAAAGCAAGCTCAATGGAGAATCTCAATTGAAAATGATTGAGTCCAGGACTAGGTTTAATCTGTCCCGGGAAACCGCTTCATAGTGTGTTGAGTATATTGTATTACAATATACAGCCTATAGAAAGTATTCAGACCCCTTGACTTTTTCCACATTTTTATTCTAAAATTGCTAAAATATTTTTTTAAATCCTCAGCAATCTACACACGATACCCCATAATGACAAAGTGAAAACAGGTTGTTAAAATCTTTTGCAAATGTATTAAAAAGAAAAACAGATGCATAAGTAGTATTCAGACCCTTTGCTATGAGACTCGAAGTTGAGCTCTGTTGCATCCTGTTTCAATTGATCATTCTTGAGATGTTTCTGCAACTTGATTGGAGTCCACCTGTGGTAAATTCAATTGAATGGACATGATTTGGAAAGGCACACACCTGTCTATGTAAGGTCCCACAGTTGACAGTGCATGTCAGAGCAAAAACCTAGCCATGAGGTCGAAGGAATTGTCTGTAGAACCCCGAGACAGGATTGTGTGGAGGCACAGATCTGAGGACGGGTACCAAAACATTTCTGCAGCATTGAAGGTCTCCAAGAACACAGTGGCCTCCATCATTCTTAAATGGAAGAAGTTTGGAACCATCAAGACTTCCTAGAACTGGCCGCCCTGCCAAACTGATCAATCAGGGGAGAAGGGCCTTGGTCAGGGAGGTGACCAAGAACCTGATGGTCACTCTGACAGAGCTCTAGAGTTCCTCTGTGGAGATGGGAGAACCTTCCAGAAGGACAACCATCTCTGCAGCACTCCACCAATCAGACCTTTATGTTAGAGTGGCCAGACGGAAGCCACTCTTCAGTAAACGGCACATGCCAGCCTGCTTGGAGTTTGCCAAAAGGCACCTAAAGACTCAGACCATGAGAAACAAGATTCTCTGGTCTGATGAAACCAAGATTGAACTCTTTGGCCTGAATGCCAAGTGTCACGCCTGGAGGAAACCTGGCACCATCCCTACGGTGAAACGTGGTGGCAGCATTATGCTGTGGGGATGGTTTTCAGCAGCAGGGACTGGGAGACTAGTCAGGATCAAAGGAAAGTGAATGGAGCAAAGTACAGAGGTCCTTGATGACAACCTACTCCAGAGCGCTCAGGACCTCAGACTGGGGTGAAGGTTCAACTTGCAACAGGACAACGACCTTAAGCACACAGCCAAGACAACGCTGGAGTGGATTCTGGACAAGTCTCTGAATGTCCTTGAGTGGCCCAGCCAGAGCCTGGACTTGAACACGATTGAGCATCTCTGGAGAGACCTGAAAATAGCTGTGCAGCAACGCTCCCCATCCAACCTGACAGAGCTTGAGAGCATCTGCAAAGAAGAATGTGAGAAACTCCCCAAATACAGGTGTGCCAAGCTTGTATACCCAAAAAGACTCGATGCTGTAATCGTTGCCAAAGGTGTTTCAATCAAGTATTGAGTAAAGGGTCTGAATACTTATGTAAATGTTATATTTCAGTTTTGTATTTTTAATAAATTAGCAAAAATGTCTGAACTCTTTTTGCTTTGTTAATATGGGGTATTGTTTGTAGATTGAGGGGGAAAAAACGATTTAATCAAATTTAGATTAAGGCTGTAACAAATCAAAATATGGAAAAAGTCAAGTGGTCTGACTACTTTCCTAAGGCATTGTACTACAATTTTCTTAGTTTTAAAATATCATTAAAGGTTCCCATGTTAGGCAGTGTGCACTCCCAAGAGCCAATGTGTCTCTGTCAAACGTTCAGAGTTAAAGTAGTGCTACTTGAATATAGTACAACACTATGTTGCCACCGTTATCTCCTGAAACGGTAGTGAGTGACAAATGTTTATTCTGTGACACTTTGTCAACCTCCATGGTATGAAGGATTTATTCAATCACTCGTTCATCACCCTGCTCATTTTATTTTGACCTTCTTGCGCTCTCCCACCTCCTCTCTCCCCCTCTTTCTTCCCTCTCTTTCCTTCCCGACACACCCTCTATTTCTCCCCCCCTCCTTTTCCCTCTTCTCAGAATGTCAGCTGATGAAGACGGAGCGGCCGAAGCCCAACACGTTCATCATCCGCTGTTTGCAGTGGACAACGGTTATTGAGAGGACATTCCACGTGGACACGCCCGATGAGAGGTGGGTCACCCTCTCTCTCACTCCCTCTGCTCTCTCTCTTCCTCTACTACAGCCTTGCCTCCATCTCTCGCCTTTAGGGAAAACGCTATTGAAAATCGAAGAAGAACACCTATACACTGTTTAGGTGCTGCTAAAACATGTTAATCTAAACATAAAACTTCCACAGCAGCAGTTGCATGTTTTGACGTAACTAGTTTTAGCAAACCACGGGAGCATCCAGACAGAATGGGGGGTATGTCTCTAGATTTCTCCATGGCATTTGTTTTGTACCCTGCACTTTTCGAAATGTGTGCTTTCCTCAGCACACGCGCACATACACACGCAGTGTATTAAAGTGAGCTGCTGTTGGTTGGTTCCAGGGATGAGTGGGCCGAGGCCATCCAGACGGTGGCCGACTCCCTGGCCAAGCAGGAGGAGGAGGGGATCCTGTGCAGCCCCACGTCGCAGATCGAGAACGAGGTCAACGAGGAGGAGATGGACACCTCCACCAGCCAACACAAACGGAAGGTGAGCCGCCCTGGGGACTGAGCGCAGGTCATACATTGGTAGATGGGCACATAAAAACCAAGCAAGATTGTTTCTCTCATCTCAATGAAGGCTTCTCCTCTTCTCGTTTATTTTCTTTTGTCCTCTACTTTCCTCTTCTCTCCTCTCTGACAGACAATGAATGACTTTGACTATCTGAAACTACTGGGCAAAGGCACTTTTGGGAAAGTCATTCTGGTGAAGGAGAAAGCGAGTGGAACTTATTATGCCATGAAGATCCTGAAGAAAGAAGTCATCATCGCCAAGGTACTGGCTGGTTTTAAAGCAGTTTCTCTCAACCTTTTTTATTCTAGAGATCAAATCAATCAAGTCAAATTTTATGTCACATGCGCCGAATACAACAGTGAAATGCTTACAGTGAAATGCTTACTTACGAGCCCTTAACCAACAATACAGTTTTAAGAAAAATAAGTGTTAAGTAAAAAATAGGTAAGTAAAAAATGTACAATAAAAGTAACAAATAATTAAAGAGCAGCAGTAAAATAACAGTAGCGAGGCTATATACAGGGGGTACCGGTACAGAGTCAATGTGCTGGGGTACAGGTTAGTAGAGGTAATATGTACATCAGCAAACTAGAACTATGTTTTTTCCTGCTTGGAAGTACATTTAAACTAAACTAGCTCTATAGAACTGACTAAATGAGTGTCTGGGACCATCCCACAGACCGGTGGTCGAAACACTGGTGGAAAGAACTGAGCCCTGTTGGAATGGATCCAGATATCACCATTTGGCGCCTTGTACCTTCTACATCCTAACATTCTGTCTTTCTCTTTCCCTCTCTCTCTACCCCCTGTTTCTGGATTTTCCTCTCTTTCCTTGTAACGCAGGACGAAGTTGCTCACACCCTCACAGAAAGCAGAGTGTTGAAAAACACCCGGCATCCATTCCTAACCGTGAGTATTGTTTAGCAGAGACTTGAAGGCAAACTTTATACTGTAAGCCAGTATTATTCACTTGGAGGGCATGTCTCAAATGGCACCCATACGGCTCTGGTCAAAAGGAGTGCGCTATATAGGGAATAGGGTGCCACTTGGGATGCATCCACAGACTCAGTCAAAAGCAAAGTCTGACTGAATAAACATTTAAGCTGTTCTACTGTTGCACGTGTCATTAGATATGAATTCACGAGATAATTGAACGTCTGTTTGTGTGGATGTAAAGAAACAAAACAACAACGATGGTGCAACTCTTGTTATTTTTCTCCAGTCTCTAAAGTACTCCTTTCAGACCAAGGACCGGTTGTGCTTTGTCATGGAGTATGTGAACGGAGGAGAGGTAAGAGATGCCTGTGATACCCGAGATACCTGGAGAAAGATTGGCATGTTTTTTTTTTTTACAGACACTGTAGGTGTGTTGATGAGGATTCCCTGAGACAGGTGCACCTTCCTCTTCCACCATACAGAATTCTTTCCAGGAGCCGAAATAATTATTTCCAGGGACCATCTCAGATTAGGAGTGCTGATCTAGGATCAAGTCCCCCTCCTATTCATTCTGATTTAAAATGCAATACTGATCTTAAATCAGCACTCCTACTCTGAGACAATTTGTGAATACGGGCCCATGACATGTTTTTTAGAGAGCTATTAGTGAACTATACCTTTTATATGCAGATGTGTAAATACATATTTGAATTTAACAACTTTTTGTTTTTGTGTTTATGCCTATCTTTCCCATTTTCCTCGCAGCTGTTTTTCCATTTGTCAAGAGAGCGAGTGTTTTCCGAGGACCGCACGCGGTTCTACGGAGCTGAGATTGTCTCCGCTTTAGACTACCTTCACTCTGCCAAGATAGTGTACCGCGATCTGAAGGTACATTCATTCATGTTAGCCAAGCTGTTGGACAGTCATCTCTATATCTATCATAACACCATGTGTAGACATCTCTTGGAGGCGAATCCTTACTTCCAATCCTAACTAAGTCTAATGGGAGACTAAGTGAAGATTTTGACTTAAAACATATCAAAAGAGCATGCTGTTGAGGATGGATATATTATAGGGGGGTATATTCAACATATAACATGATATTTATTCTCATTGGCAGCTGGAGAACTTGATGCTGGATAAAGACGGGCACGTCAAGATCACGGACTTCGGCCTCTGCAAGGAGGGCATCACCGACACGGCCACTATGAAGACCTTCTGCGGCACGCCAGAGTACCTGGCTCCAGAGGTCAGAGCTCACACTGATGTACACTACACTACCCAGAATGCCATGTTGTGAAATCTATCCAGGTTTTCTTATGGGAGGAAATATTCTAGGTGTCTAATATACTAACTACATACTAAGAGTGAGTAAAGCGGAGATCTACTGGCAAGAGACAAAAGCCCTTGCACGGAAAAGAGTGAGGTGTAGAGAAGAACGGTATGAATGCCGTATGCTCCCAGGGGGGCCCCTGTGGCGGACGCACTGTGCTCCCAAGGGGGCCAAGAGGATACAGTCAGGTCACATACTAATAAAAGAAAATCTAATGTTATTGGTCACGTACACATTTTACAGATGTTATCGCAGGTGCAGTGAAATGCTTATGTTCCTAACTCCATCAGTAATACCTAACAATCCACAAAATAAAATAAGAAATATCAGAACAAGCAATGTCAGTCCAAAATATATATGTATATGGCGGTGTGTATAGACATTATGGACAATAAATATGCAGTAGTTATATAGGATGAGCCTTGACTAGAATTAGAGGTCGACCGATTATGATTTTTCAAGGCCGATACCGATTATTGGAGAACCAAAAAAAGCAGGTGCCTATTTTTATTTATTTATATTTATTTATTTGTAATAATGACAATTACAACAATACTGAATGAACAATGAACACTTTTATTTTAACTTAATACATAAATAAAATCAATTTAGTCTCAAATAATGAAACGTGTTCAATTTGGTTTAAATAATGCAAAAAAACTGTTTGACAAGAAAGTAAAAGTGCAATATGTGCCATGTAAAAAAAAAAGCTAACGTTTAAGTTACTTGCTCAAAACATGAGAACATATATTAAAAGGTTGTAGTGCAGAATGCAGAGCTTGTCTGCATGGTCCCCTGTCAGTCTGCTCCTCCGCTTCTCATAAATGATCCCCACCTCACTGAACACTCTCTAGCTTGGGACCGAAGAAGGTGGGGGACAGAGAAACTTCTTTGCCAGTGGAGCGAGTGATTGAAGTCTGTCCTCATTCTGCTTCCACCACTCCAAAGGCAAGCCACTCTTTCTGTCAATGACAGGCTCTGTGAGGTAACACTCAATTTCAAAACTTCAGCCCAGCCCTCTTAGCTTCTGAGGATTCTAGCGTAGAGGCTGTCCATCAGACTGGGTGGCTGATCTACCCAGAATCGTTGCCTTTTTGCACCTGGATCTGGGTCCTCCTCTTCACTCGTCCCATCTGCTGTGGCTCTGGGATTTGGTTTCCTTAGTAGGTCAGACTCCTCCTTCAGCCACTCTTTTTCTTTCTCTAGTGCTGTCCCTGAGGTGAAGGCATAGCTCTTGTAACGTGGATCCAGGACAGTTTCCAACACCAGGCACTTTGTCTCCTCGGCCTTGGAGAACCTCCTTGTCAGACTGTCCAACATGGTCTTCCGTAAAGTTTTGATGCCTTGCTGCTGCAGCATCAGCTTCAGCACCGACACACTGGGGATGATGCATGCTGCTGTAGAGTTGGAGTGGCTCATCTCCAGTGTCGTCACCTCCTCCATAGGTGCCAGAGTCTCAATTAGGTTTGAGACAATGTCCCACTGTGCAGCAGACAAACTGCTGATGTGTCCGTATTCACCTGCATACACATTCAGTGCACGCCTCTGTTCAAACATCCTTGGCAACATATGTAGTGTTGAGTTCCAGCGAGTTTGAACTGCTTGCATGATGCTGTGTTTGGGAAGGCCAAGCTCTTCCTGAATGGCCCTCAGCCTCTGTTTGGCCAGTACAGAGTGGTCGAAGTAAGTTGCACAGCTCTTCAACGTGGCAATAATGTCTAGCGCAGCTCTCTGACTGGATAGGGCATCATTGATTACAAGCTGTAGGGTGTGTGCACTGCAGCTGAAGTCTGGAAGCTCTGCCAGTCTCATACCTTTCACCATGTTTGCCCCACTGTCCCTGAGGACCAGCACTACACGTTCTGTGTGGATTTCCCAGTATTCCAACATGGTCAAAAACAGCTCTCAGATGTAGTTTCCTGTGTGGGATCCAGTCATAGTCTTGACATTCAGCACAACCTGCTTTCTTGTCCAGACATTGTCAATGAAATGTCCAGTAAGTAAGGCTCATCAGGGACTCTGTAGTGCCTGACCAGCAGTCAGTTGTGAATGCCATGTGTGGAGCGTTTACTGGTGCCACCAGATTCTTCATTTTCATCACAACTCTTTCATGGGTTTTATCTAGCACATCAGCAAGAGTAATCAGCTGCTGAAAACCAACATCAGACACCACTGTGAATGGCTGGTTGTCAGTGGCAATCATCTCAATAATTGCTTCATCCATCTTCCTGGCCCTTGGGTCTTTGTCCTGCCATTTTGCTTGTTTATTAAAAAGATGTACATTTTTTGCCTGCGATGTCTGTCTGTGACTTGTCTGTATCACTTTCCTTGTGAAGAATTTGCGTTAGCTTTTTTTCCTCATTGCTTCCGTATGGCCTTTTGGATGGGTGTTCTTAAGGTGATTCCTTATGGGCTTTTGGATTGGTGTTAACTTTTTTGGGATAGGGGGCAGCATTCGGAATTTTGGATGAAAAGCGTGCCCAAAGTTAACTGCCTGCTACTTAGGCCCAGAAGCTAGGATATGCATATAATTGGTAGATTTGGATAGAAAACACTAAAGTTTCTAAAACTGTTAAGTTCTGTTATACTCACAGACAATTTTATTTGGCAGGTGAAACCCCGAGGACAAACCATCCAGGATTTTTTTTTTTTTAAGTGACAGTGTTTTCAATGGGTTTTCTATGTGGATCTAGATTTCTAAGTCCCTTGCTTGCAGTTCCTATCGCTTCCACTGGATGTCAACAGTCTTTAGAAATTGGTTGATGTTTTTCTTTTGAGTAATGAAGAAGTATGGCTGTTCAGAACGAGGGTCGAGTCTAGTGTACTGTTGTGGTTGGGGCGTGCGACCTGAAAGCTCGCTCCACTTTGTTTTCGTCCGGTATTGAACACAGTTTATCCCGTCTTAAATTTGATTATTTACGTAAAAAAATACCTAAATTTGTATTAGGAAAGTTGTTTGAAATGTTTGGATCAAGATTACAGGTAACCTATTAGATATTTTGTAGTCATGTTGCGCGAGTTAGAACCGGTGTTTTTCTGAATCAAAGGCGCCAAATAAATGGACATTTTGTAGATAACGACGGAATTTATGGGACATATTGGAGTGCCAACAGAAGAAGATCTTCAAAGGTAAGGCATGAATTATATCGTTATTTCTGAGTTTTGTGTTGCGCCTGGCGGGTTGAATTATGATTGTCGTGTGTTTGTTTGATGGGGTGCTGTTCTCAGATAATAACATGGTTTGCTTTTGCCGTAAAGCCTTTTTGAAATCTGCCACGGTGGCTAGATTAACAAGAAGTTAAGCTTTCATTTGGTGTATTGCACTTGTGAATGTATGAAAGTTAAATATTTCAACAACAAACAAAAAATATTTGGCGCTCTGCCATTTCACCGGATGTTATGGAAACGTTCCGCTAGCGGAACCCCTACCCGTAAATTAAGGTGATTCCACAGGTTGGTGGTATTTTGATTTAGCCGTTGCTGACCCCATGCTTACATCGTCATCACAAATAAGACACCTTGCTTTCCCTGGTACCAATTCAATGTAATAGTCCCACACTGGTGCTCTGCTTTTCTCTGCCATCTGTAAAATTAATATAATCGTGTACACACATACCCACAGAGCTCTCTGAAGTGACAATGATACTGGAGAGTCTGCTTAGGAGACACAAATACTCTCAACTGTTTGAATAATAAAAATAGAGTTTAAGTTACCTGTGATGAATGTTGAAAGCCAAAAACTGTAATTTCTATATGCAGGAAATCCTGTTTTAATAATGGGCATGGTAAGAATTGACTACCAAAGTGTGAGTCATAATCCCCATGACACCTTCCAGCAAAATCTGAAAAGCGGTTCCTTCATTTATTCCATAGGATATTTTTAGATTGACTTCAAATAAGGTCTGTGTTTCGTGTAGGCTTACACCACCTTGCCAATTTGATAACTGTGTAGATATCCATAGGACAAGGTAACTCTGATCAATATTGGATAAATAAACTCAGCAAAAAAAGAAACGTCCTCTCACTGTCAACTCCATTTATTTTCAGCAAACTTAACATGTGTAAATATTTGTATGAACATAAGATTCAACAACTGAGACATAAACTGAACAAGTTCCACAGACGTGACTAATATAAATGGAATAATGTGTCCCTGAACAAAGGGGGGGGGGTCAAAATCAAAAGTAACAGTCAGTATCTGGTGTGGCCAACAGCTGCATTAAGTAATGCAGTGCACCTCCTCATGGACTGCACCAGATTTGCCAGTTCTTGCTGTGAGATGTTACCCCACTCTTCCACCAAGGCACCTGCAAGTTCCCGGACATTTCTGGGGGGAATGGCTCTAGCTCTCACCCTCCGATCCAACAGGTCCCAGACGTGCTCAATGGGATTGAGATCCGGGCTCTTCGGTGGCCATGGCAGAACACTGACATTCCTGTCTTGCAGGAAATCACGCACAGAACGAGCAGTATGGCTGGTGGAATTGTCATGCTGGAGGGTCATGTCAGGATGAGCCTGCAGGAAGGGTACCACATGATGGAGGATGTCTTCCCTGTAACGCACAGCGTTGAGATTGCCTGCAATGACAACAAGCTCAGTCCGATGATGCTGTGACATTCCATGACGGGACCCTCCACCTCCAAATCGATCCCACGCCAGAGTACAGGCCTCGGTATAAAGCTCATTCCTTCAACGATAAACACGAATCTGACCATCTCCCCTGGGGAGACAAAACCGTGACTCGTCAGTGAAGAGCACTTTTTGCCAGTCCTGTCTGGTCGGTCCAGCGACGGTGGGTTTGTGCCCATAGGCGACATTGTTGCCGGTGATGTCTGGTGAGGACCAGCCTTACAACAGGCCTACAAGCTCTCAGTCCAGCCTCTCTCAGCCTATTGCGGACAGTCTGAGCACTGATGGAGGGATTATGTGTTCCTGGTGTAACTCGGGCAGTTGTTACCATCCTGTACTTGTCCCGCAGGTGTGATGTTTGGATGTACCGATCCTGTGCAGGTGTTACACGTGGTCTGCCACTGCGAGGACAATCAGCTGTAGCACTGTCTTAGGCGTCTCACAGTACAGACATTGCAATTTATTGCCCTGGTCACATCTGCCGTTCTCATGCCTCCTTGCAGCATGTCTAAGGCACGTTCAAGCAGATGAGCAGGGACCCTGGGCATCTTTCTTTTAGTGTTTTTCAGAGAACAGTAGAAAGGCCTCTTTAGTGTCCTACGTTTTCATAACTGTGAACTTAATTGCCTACCGTATAGAAGCTGTTAGGGTCTTAATGACCGTTCCACAGGTGCATGTTCATTAATTGTTTATGGTTCATTGAACAAGCATGGGAAACAGTGTTTAAACCCTTTACGATGAAGATCTGTGAAGTTATTTGGATTTTTACGAATTATCTTTGAAAGACAGGGTCCTGAAAAAACAGTTTCTTTTTTTGCTAAGTTTATTTATGAAAATATGTTGACAAACGGTACCTTATCCTAGTAAGATTTACACGAGTATGAAAACATCGAGGCGGTTTAAGCCTGCACGAAACACAGACCTTATTTGAAGTAGATCAAGACATTCTCTATGGAAGACATGAAAGGTAAAATAACGAAGAAACCCCTTTCAAGTTCAGCCGCAAGTTATTATAGGAATTATGACGCGTCGACTATTTCTCTCTCTACCATTTGTATTTCATATACCTTTGACTATTGGATGTTCTTATAGGCACTATAGTATTGCCAGCCTAATCTCAGGAGTCATAAACAGCGCTGTGCTTCAAGCATTGCGAAGAGCTGCTGGCAAATGCAGGAAAGTGCTGTTTGATTGAATGCTTACGAGCCTGCTGCTGCCTACCACCGCTCAGTCATACTGCTCTATCAAATATCAAATCATAGACTTAATTGTAATATTATAAACACACAGAAATATGAGCCTAATGTCATTAATACTGTCAAATCCGGAATCTTTCATTTCAAAAACAAAATGTTTCTTTCAGTGAAATACGGAACCGTTCTGTATTTTATCGAACGGGTGGCAAGTCTAAATATTGCTGTTACATTGCACAACCTTCAATGTTATGTCATAATTATGTACAATTCTGGCAAATTAGTTCGCAACGAGCCAGGCGGCCCAAACTGTTGCATATACCCTGGCTCTGCGTGCAATGAACGCAAGAGAAGTGACAGAATTTCCCTAGTTAATATTGCCTGCTAACATGAATTTCTTTTAACTAAATATGCAGGTTTAAAGAAATATACTTCTGCGTATTGATTTTAAGAAAGGCATTGATGTTTATAGTTAGGTACATTTGTGCAACGGTTGTGCTTTTGTTAAATCATCACCCGTTTGGCGAAGTAGGCTGTGATTCGATGATAAATTAACAGGTACCGCATTGATTATATGCAACGCTGGACAAGCTTGTTAACCTAGTAATATCATTAACCATGTGTAGTTAACTAGTGATTATGTTAAGATTGATTGTTTTTTATAAGATAAGTTTAATGCCAGCTAGCAACTTACCTTGGCTCCTTGCTGCACTCGCGTAACAGGTGGTCAGCCTGCCACACAGTTTCCTCGTGGAATGCAATGTAATCGGCATCCAAAAAAACGTAACTTGAAATCGGCCTTAATTAATCGGCCGAACTAGAATACAGTATATACATATGACGTGGGTAAAACATACTGTATTATGTCATGATGTCCCTATGCTAGGTGCTGGAGGACAATGACTACGGCCGGGCGGTGGACTGGTGGGGTCTGGGCGTGGTCATGTATGAGATGATGTGCGGCCGGCTGCCCTTCTACAACCAGGACCACGAGAAGCTGTTTGAGCTGATCCTCATGGAGGAGATCAAGTTTCCACGCACGCTCTCCTCCGACTCCAAGTCCCTGCTCTCCGGCCTGCTCATCAAGGACCCCAACAAACGGTACATAGAGATAGAAACAGACGCTCGGGCACACACACAGACAGACATGCATGCATTGAAGCAAGAGAGATGTACACACAGAGGCACAGGTACACAGACAGACGAACGAACACACACACACACATACACACACACCAAGACTCCAGTGGGGGATTATACGAAGCTGGATCAATGATCAGCCAACAAACTCTGTCAAATAGTTTTGACAGAACACATTTCCTACTTTGTAACAGATCAACTTGAAGTGGATTATTGACTCATGACTCATGCTAATCAGCTAACCAGCCCTCAACTGTAACTTCCCATAATTTAGTCTTTTTTTGTACAGGAGTTGCTGGCTCACTCATTGATCCTGCTTCATGAAATACTAGCTCATCGCAATTTTTCATTTGTTTATTGCTCTGCTACAAAGCCGTTTTGTCACTAAAAGCTTGAGGCAGCTAGGTTAGTGGTAAACCCAAGGGAGAATGTTCTCTCATTCACCCCTTGATGTTATTCCAGGATTTGCACCTAGCTCATGTTGTCTTGTTTCTCGACAGGCTTTCTAGAAAGTGTTCACATCTGTACTCTTCTCTATTTCCGACAGACTCGGTGGCGGTCCAGACGATGCGAAGGAGATAATGCGCCACAGTTTCTTTGTGGCTGTAGACTGGCAAGACGTCTACGACAAAAAGGTGAGTCTCCTCTTGTTCTACACCTGATCACGTACGTGTACGATTTCATTAAACCAGTTCTGTGCCCTCCCACCGACTTCTGAACAAATTCGGAATATTTCACGCAGGTGAAAATGACTAGCATTTTTCCAGTCAAATATGCAAATATTGACGTCACACACAAGCCAGGGACATCAGTGTGTCACATGTCAATGTGGTCCTGTGTGGCTCAGTTGATAAAGCATGATGTCAAGATCTTGGGTTTGACTCCTACTAAGGCCACCGATACAAAAATGTATGCACAAAGTACTGTAAGTGGCTTTGGATAAAAGCGTCTGCTAAATGGCAATTATATATTACATGTGACAACGGTGTCCCCTCCCTCTCCCCTACAGTTGGTCCCCCCCTTCATGCCACAGGTCTCGTCAGAGACAGACACCCGGTATTTCGATGAGGAGTTCACGGCACAGACGATCACCATCACTCCCCCGGAAAAATGTAAGTGTCCATCGGATCCCTCTGCACGGTTCGGCCCACTTCTTTGGAATAGGGGTTTCCTGCCATAGACTCTGCCATAGGATGATTAGTCTGTTGAATTGTTGGGGGTGTTGTGCTGTGGTAATGGCCTTTATTTAGTGATTATTTTAAGGTAACACTGTTACTCAAGTGCCCCTAAGTGTTTTACATTTATTTTTTATTTCACCTTTATTTAACCAGGTAGGCTAGTTGAGAACAAGTTCTCATTTACAGCTGCGACCTGGCCAAGATAAAGCAAAGCAGTTCGACACATGCAACAAGACAAGAGTTACACATGGAATAAACAAACATACAGTCAATAATACAGTAGAAAAAAGTGTATATATACAGTGTGTGCAAATGAGGTAGGGTAAGGGAGGTAAGGCAATAAATAGGCCATGGTGGCGAAGTAATTACAATATAGAAATTAAACACTGGAATGGTATATGTGCAGAAGATGAATGTGCAAGTAGAGATACTGGGGTGCAAAGGCGCAAGATAAATAAATAAAATACAGTAGGGGGATGAGGTAGTTGGATGGGCTATTTACAGATGCCTTTGGGGGTGACCAGTGAGATATACCTACTGGAGCGCGTGCTACGGGTGGGTGCTGCTATGGTGACCAGTGAGCTAAGGCGGGGCTTTACCTAGCAGAGACTTGTAGATGACCTGGAGCCAGTGGGTTTGGCGACGAGTATGAAGCGAGGGCCAGCCAATGAGAGCGTACAGGTCGCAGTGGTGGGTAGTATATGGTGCTTTGGTGACAAAACGGATGGCACTGTGATAGACTGCATCCAATTTGTTGAGTAGAGTGTTGGAGGCTATTTTGTAAATGACATCGTCGAGGATCGGTAGGATGGTCAGTGTAACGAGGGTATTTTTGGCGGCATGAGTGAAGGATGCTTTGTTACGAAATAGGAAGCTGATTCTAGATTTAATTTTGGATTGGAGATGCTTAATGTGAGTCTGGAAGGAGAGTTTACAGTCTAACCAGACACCTAGGTATTTGTAGTTGTCCACATATTCTAAGTCAGAACCGTCCAGAGTAGAGGTCGACCGATTATGATTTTTCAACGCCGATACCGATTATTGGAGGGCCAAAAAAGCCGATACCGATTAATCGGACGATTTTAATTTTTTTATTTTTATATATATAATAATATTTTTTAATATTTTTTAATGTCAATTATTTTTATTATTATATATAATTTTTTTATTATTTTTTATTTATTTATTTGTAATAATGACAATTACATCAATACTGAATGAACACTTATTTTAACTTAATATAATACATCAATAAAATCTATTTAGCCTCAAATAAATAATGAAACATGTTCAATTTGGTTTAAATAATGCAAAAACAAAGTGTTGGAGAAGAAAGTAAAAGTGCAATATGTGCCATGTAAAAAAGCTAATGTTTAAGTTCCTTGCTCAGAACATATGAAAGCTGGTGGTTCCTTTTAACATGAGTCTTCAATATTCCCAGGTAAGACGTTTTAGGTTGTAGTTATTATAGGAATTGTAGGACTATTTCTCTCTATACGATTTGTGTTTCATATACCTTTGACTATTGGATGTTCTTATAGGCACTTTAGTATTGCCAGTGTAACAGTATAGCTTCCGTCCCTCTCCTCGCTCCTACCTGGGCTCGAACCAGGAACACATCGACAACAGCCACCCTCGAAGCAGCGTTACCCATGTAGAGCAAGGGGGAAAACTACTCCAAGTCTCAGAGCGAGTGACGTTGAAACACCATTAGCGTGCATCAGGCTAACTAGCTAGCCATTTCACATCGGTTGCACCAGCCTAATCTTGGGAGTTGACAGGCTTGAAGTCATAAACAGCGCAATGCATTGCGAAGGGCTGCTGGCAAACGCACGAAAGTGCTGTTTGAATGAACGCTTACGAGCCTGCTGCTGCCTACCATCGCTCAGTCAGACTGCTCTATCAAATCATAGACTTGATTATAATATAACACACAGAAATACGAGCCTTAGGTCATTAATATGGTCGAATCCGGAAACTATCATCTCGAAAACCAAACGTTTTTCCTGTCAGTGAAATACGGAACTGTTCCGTTTTTTATCTAACGGGTGGCATCCCTAAGTGTAAATATTCCTGTTACATTGCACAACCTTCAATGTTATGTCATAATTACGTAAAATTCTGGCAAATTAGTTCAAAACGAGCCAGGCGGCCCAAACTGTTGCATATACCCTGACTCTGCGTGCAATGAACGCAAAATGACACAATTTCACCTGGTTAATATTGCCTGCTAACCTGGATTTCCTTTAGCTAAATATGCAGATTTAAAAATATATACTTCTGTGTATTGATTTTAAGAAAGGCATTGATGTTTATGGTTAGGTACAGTCGTGCAACGATTGTGCTTTTTTCGCAAACGCGCTTTTGTTAAATCATCCCCCATTTGGTGGCTGTCGGCTGTCTTTGTTAGGAAGAAATAGTCTTCACAGTTCGCAACGAGCCAGGCGGCCCAAACTGCTGCATATACCCTGACTCTGTTTGCAAGAGAAGTGACACATTTTCCCTAGTTAAGAAATTCATGTTAGCAGGCAATATTAACTAAATATGCAGGTTAAAAAATATATACTTGTGTATTGATTTTAAGAAAGGCATTGATGTTTATGGTTGGAGCAACGTGTACCTAAGCGATTATATGCAACGCAGGACAGGCTAGATAAACTAATATCATCAACCATGTGTAGTTGACTATTGATTATGATTGATTGATTGTTTTTTATAATATAAGTTTAATGCTAGCTAGCAACTTACCTTGGCTTCTTACTGCATTTGCGTAACAGGCAGGCTCCTCGTGGAGTGCAATGTAAAGCAGGTGGTTAGAGCATTGGACTAGTTAACCGAAAGGTTGCAAGATTGAATCCCCGAGCTGACAAGGTAAAAATCTGTCGTTCTGCCCCTGAACAAGACCCACCGTTCCTAGGCCGTCATTGAAAATAAGAATGTGTTCTTAACTGACTTGCCTAGTTAAATAAAGGTAAAAAAAATAAAAAAACAAATTGGCGTCCAAAAATACCGATTACCGATTGTTAGGAAAACTTGAAATCGGCCCTAATTAATCGGCCATTCCGATTAATCGGTCGACCTCTAGTCAAGAGTAGTGATGCTGAACGGGCGGGTAGGTGCGGACAGCGACCAGTTGAAGAGCATGCATTTCGTTTTACTAGCATTTAAGAGCAGTTGGAGGCCACGGAAGGAGAGTTGTATGGCATTGAAGCTCGTCTGGAGGTTAGTTAACACAATGTCCAAAGAAGGGCCAGAGGTATACAGAATGGTGTCGTCTACGTAGAGGTGGATCAGAGAATCACCAGCAGCAAGAGCGACGACATTGATGTATACAGAGAAGAGAGTCGGCCCAAGAATTGAACCCTATGGCACCCCCATAAAGACTGCCAGAGGTCCGGACAACAGGCCCTCGGATTTGACACACTGAACTTTATCAGAGAAGTAGTTGGTGAACCAGGCAAGGCAATCATTTGAGAAACCAAGGCTGTTGAGTCTGCTGATAAGAATGTAGTGATTGACAGAGTCGAAAGCCTTGGCCAGGTCGATGAATACAGCTGCACGGTTTTGTCTCTTATCGACGGTAGTTATGATATCGTTTAGGACCTTGAGCGTGGCTGAGGTGCACCCATGACCAGCTCTGAAACCAGATTGCATAGTGGTGAAGGTATGGTGGGATTCGAAATGGTCGATAATCTGTTTAACTTGGCTTTTGAAGACCTTAAAAGGCAGGGTAGGATAAATATAGGTCTGTAGCAGTTTGGGTCTAGAGTGTCTCCCCCTTTGAAGAGGGGGATGACCGCGGCAGCTTTCCAATCTTTGGCAATCTCAGACGATACGAGAGAGGTTGAACAGGCTAGTAATAGGGGTTGCTACAATTTCGGCAGATAATTTTAGAAAGAGAGGGTCCAGATTGTCTAGCCCGGCTGATTTGTAGGGGTCCAGATTTTGCAGCTCTTTCAGAACATAAGCTATCTGGATTTGGGTGGAGGAGAAATGGGGGAGGCTTGGGCGAGTTGCTGTGGGGGGTGCAGGGCTGTTCACCGGGGTAGGGGTAGCCAGGTGGAAAGCATGGCCAGCCATAGAAAAATGCTTATTGAAATTCTCAATTATAGTGGATTTATCGGTGGTGACAGTGTTTCCTAGCCTCAGTGCAGTGGGCAGCTGGGAGGAGGTGCTGTTATTCTCCATGGACCTTAGTGTCCCAGAACTTTTTGGAATTAGTGCTACAGGATGCAAATTTCTGTTTGAAAAAGCTAGCCTTAGCTTTCCTAACTGACTGTGTATATTGGTTCCTAACTTCCCTGAAAAGTTGCATATCACGGGGGATATTCGATGCTAATGCAGTACGCCACAGGATGTTTTTGTGCTGGTCAAGGGCAGTCAGGTCTGGAGAGAACCATGGGCTATATCTGTTCCTGGTTCTACATTTTTTGAATGGGGCATGCTTATTTAGGATGGTGAGGAAGGCACTTTTAAAGAATTAACAGGCATCCTCTACTGACGGGATGAGGTCAATATCCTTCTAGGATACCCGGGCCAGGTCGATTAGAAAGGCCTGCTTGCTGAATTGTTTAGGGAGCGTTTGACAGGGATGAGGGGTGGTCGTTTGACCACAGACCCATTACGGATGCAGGCAGTGATCGCTGAGATCTTGGTTGAAAACAGCCGAGGTGTATTTGGAGGGCAAGTTGGTTAGGATGATATCTCTGAGGGTGCCTGTGTTTATGGATTTGGGGTTGTACCTGGTGGGTTCATTGATAATTTGTGTGAGATTGAGGGCATCGAGCTTAGATTGTAGGATGGCCGGGGTGTTAAGCATGTCCCAGTTTAGGTCACCTAGCAGCACGAGCTCTGAAGATAGATGGGGGCAATCAATTCACAGCTGGGGGCAGAGGGTGGTCTATAGTAAGTGGCAACGGGGAGAGACTTAAGTAATGACACTTAACTCATGCAGGTTATAACACCCTTATAACTTAATTCATTAAGTTTGTTATTGAGCCCAGACTAACCTGTCTTTCTCCCTCTCCTCTCTCGCTGTCTCTGTCTCTTTCTACAGATGATGAAGATGGGATGGGCGAGGGTGACAGCGAACGGAGGCCTCATTTCCCACAATTCTCGTATTCGGCCAGCGGACGAGAGTGAAGGTCATTGCCAGCCAGCCAGTATTGCCCCCCCCCCCCTTGTCGTGCGGCCGTTTCGAGGAAAACACGTAGCCATTTTAGGAAAAGTCTCCCCTCTTTTCTCCTTCTTTGTATTCGAGTGCAGACTGGGAGAAGTTGTCTTTTTAGGGACTATAAAAGGGGTTTTGCACAGTGGGATAGACTCAAGCTGGTCTCTCCACACAGAAAACGTATCTTACATTTTCAACGCTATATACTGCAGAAGGCAATGTTTTTGTTATTTATTTTTATCCGTCAATATTAGGTTGTCGACCTGTTAAGTTCTTTGTCTTTTTTTTTTTTTGAACTTTTTTGCACTTGGTTTGGAAGAGCCGTTCTAGGGAACAAAACCAAAAATGTTGCCTTATGTGTGCAGATGTTTCGTATCATACAGACAGGGTTTAGGTCGGGGGGCTCGTGGTTCATTCAAACAATTATTTTTCTCATATACAATGCCATGGCGGTGCACATTCTCTAATCCCATGGCAACGAGAGTCACTGTCTACTAAAAACCACAAAAAAAGACAGAACTGACAGTTTCTTTCATTCCAATTTCATTGTCAGTGTTATTTCTTTTCATCCTTTTTGACCTTTTCATTTTCAGCCAGATATTTCTACTTGGTTATTGTTTGACAGAAACACTAAACTGCCAGATACTGCACGGTTCACTCAGGCAACACAGAGCACAACCGCATTCAACTCAGCTACCAGTTTAGCTTTACACACCCATCAGGGAAAAGCTACTATAAATATACAAGCCTTTTTTGCATCTTTTTCCACAGTCATTTGATTAATAACTTATTTTCATAGCTATAGAAAAAATAGTGGTATAGATGTTTACACAAGGAATGTGGCTTATACAGGTCCACCTTATGCTGTCATAACACACATGCTCTCTCACACACACACACACACACACACACACACACACACACTAACATCAGAGCCAGCTCTGAGCTCTGCTGATATGGCTTGTGACAGACTATGAAATCTGTATCTGTATCTGTAAAAAAAAAAAAGAATCTCCCCATCAATCTTCCCAAAGCGACAAGGTGGGCGGAAGGCATCAATAATCACTAACCATGTCGGGTCACAGATCACGTGAAACTGAGCCATGAATATACTTGTGTATGATGAGGACTGTGAGAATGGAGAGAGAAAAGGAAAGCAGTTCCCCCACCTTTTTTGATGTAAATATGCAATGCCTTTTTTTGTTCTTAGTGGCATCTTGGCCAGACATGAACTTTTGTGTGTGACTGTACTTCAAGCTTGCTGAGGAGAACCAAGAACAGAGGAAAAGGAAGACTGAGAATGACGTTTTGGGTCAAAACAACGTAAACTACAATGTTAGACTGACTGGACGCTCCCATTTTGTGACTGATGTCAGCGTCACCTCGACCTGTCTTTCCAGAAGAGGTTTCCATGGAGACGAGACCCTTTTTTCGCTGTTGGTCAAATAGATTGACATCCACTGTAACGTTTTCTTTTTCCCGTTCAAGTGGGACCATGGTCAATTCTGCAGTGATATGTGGTTACATCAGGTTGTTACCATTCCCTTCTTTTTTTGTACCATAGTACTAGTTTTATTTATGTTTGTGTCATTCTAGGCAGTGTTGCCCAGTCTTGTTCAGAGTCAAAAAGGCACCTCTCTTTAAGCCTCTGAAGGATGATATTGTTGGATGTTTTTTATCCAATTGTTTTTTGGATTGTTTGCTTGTTTGTTTTCTTACCAAAACATTAGGGCAAGAAACCAATAGTGAACTTGCATTGCCGTGGTAGTATTTATTTTGAATTAAATTAAAGAATACATTTCAGGGTTTTTCATAGCGTAAATCAGTGTTTTATTTTAATCCCCCTTCTGATATTTCAATGACTGTATGTACCCTTTGGAAAGCAATGCCCTAAACAATGTTCAGCAAGGGTCTCATCTAGGGTCATGTTCATTAGGAACCAAATAAAATATCAGGGAGGAAGAAACTACTGGCGCATTTCCACTGATAGGTTTTTTGGGTAAATCTATTTTTCCATCGACGCGGGCCGGCACCCGTGTCTCACTGGGCCATTGCTCCGCCGGACCTGCTCTGACTTGGAGCCAAGGCACTGGGTACTTTTTTAGCTTGGATTTACATAAATGGTTAACTCTGAACTTTTACACCTCAAAAAGCAACAGTCTTGAATGATGCAGAGGTTTGTGATTCTGCTCGCCACAAGTCTTGTCACACTCCTAATGGAAGCAACACTAGCACCTACATTAAAGGGATACATCAGGATTTTGGCAAAGAGGCCCTTTATCTAATTTCCCAGAGTCACATGAACTTGTGGATACAATTTTCTCTGTGTCCAATATGAAGGAAGCTAGAGAGAGCATTTTCTCGTGAAACTAACTAGCGTTAGCGCAATGACGAAGTCTAGGTATCTGCTACCCATAGACTTCCAGTCATTTGCGGTAGCAATGGTTAGCAACTCCCTTCAAACTGCACGCAGAGACATAAAAATGGTAGCCACGAGTTCCTGTGACTCCAGGGAAGTAGATTGCCAAAATCCTCACGTTTCCCTTTAACATAGAACACTAGCGACACATTGGTTTTGGGGTAAGTCAAAATGGAAAAGCACCATACCTGGACTTGTCCAATATGAAACAATGTTTTGGTTTTCCGTTCCAAAAAGTTTTCCATTGTGTGCACAATTGAACATGTCTCAGGCCTTTATTTGGATGGGATGTACAATGGGGGAACATTATGCTGATGGGAGACATAATTCAAATATTTTCATTCATACAAAAAAAAAGTATAGCATTGCTCTCCTTTTGCCTATGGGACAATCCATAGGTAAACAATATATTTTAAGGCTGAACAAAAACCTCTGTAAATCAATTGAGGGAAATACACACAAAATACTGACCATATACTACCCCTATGCTCTATAAAAGGGCTGTTCAATGTCTGTCCTGGAGGGCTGAAACACTTCTGGTTTTCATCCTCTCCTAATAGGAGACTAATTCAGACTTGGGACACCAGTTGAGTACAATTAACTTGGATTGTAGTTCTTTCCGTCAGCGGTGCCATTCACACCCAGTCCCTGCTACGGCTCTCAAAGACATGTATATGTCAGTTCAAGGCCTCAGCTCAGCAAATGTGCTGCACCGATTCAGTCATTTCAACATAATCTGTATTGAAAGAAAAACAAATATATTGACACTATCTATATCATCTAGAGATCAGTGGAACGGAGCCCAATAGGTGGAGGTATGGCCCATCAGAAAGAACTAGGGCTCCTTTTGGAATCCTCAACAGCATCCGGGATGGAGGGTGGCCAGTCCACATCTACAGACTGAGGAACGCACAGAGAGAGAAAGACTAAACTCATCAGAATCCTTTTGATTCACCTGCATTTTCAATCATAGTCCAGCAATTTTCTATATCGAAATATGCTTAACTATCCCTTTAAATTATGAATGTGAACTTTTCAACTGTCTTGCTATTTTTTATACAATAATCACTGTGCACAGTATCTTATTTTAATATCCCACAAAAAGGTAGATACATTTATTGTCAACTTTTTTAAATACCCACATCAACGTCCAGCTCTAGGATATCAGTCTCAGTCTTCAGCAGATCACACAGATTGGGCTTGGTGCGACCAAAGTCTCCGTGGACAAACTCCTTGATGTAACTGGGAACAGCTAAGGTACTGACATTGGGTGAGTCGTTCATGATAAAAAAAGAAGAAAATGTATTCATTTGTTATTGTGTGAGTGCGTAAGTATATCACTGTGAATGTCTCTCAACCTTAATACCTCCCTTTGTGTGTACGTGTGGGTTTGTGTATGACTATTCGTGTATCTCACTGTTTTGCTTCTCTCTGTATAAAGGATACGTCCCTGCCTGCGTGCGCAGCTTCAGGTGGAAGTGATGCGTGTCCAGGAAGCATGTACTCATGGTGTGGATGACCCGCTCTCTGACAGCCAGCGGCCTGCGATGCAACACTCTTAGTGGCGTCTTCTGAGCTAGCTTCAACTCCTATATGACCAAGCCAAAGATTATCAACACATACCGTAGGTAGGCAGAACTTTCATTTTAAGGTACTGTTTACACTGAATGAGCAAACCAAAGATTATAAAACGCATACCATAAAATAAACTACAACCAAGATGTTTAACCACTGTGATTGTATATGAAAATATAATGCCATTTAAAGATGGCATTGAACACTCACCTTGGTTTCCTCTAAGAACGTGATGTCGTCTTTGTCGATAGCTTTCTGGGTCCATATGAGGGCGGTGTACGACTTGGTCTTGTCCTCCTCACCCTCCTTCATGTGGCCCATAGCATCTCTACGCACACACAGAGTATGATCTGTCAGCATCATTCTTAGGTCTCTGGACAGAAGTGAGACACATTTCTCTACTGCGTTGCTCACCTGCTTACAATCTGTAGATCTCGTACTCTGATTTTGTCCGAGGACTGGTTGATGCTCTGTGAGAAGAAAAGATAGGGCTGTGGTCAATTCCTGTGTGTGTGACCCTGCAGAGACGCTGTGTGTGTGACCCTGCAGAGACGCTGTGTGTGTGACCCTGCAGAGACGCTGTGTGTGTGACCCTGCAGAGACGCTGTGTGTGTGACCCTGCAGAGACGCTGTGTGTGTGACCCTGCAGAGACGCTGTGTGTGTGACCCTGCAGAGACGCTGTGTGTGTGACCCTGCAGAGACGCTGTGTGTGTGACCCTGCAGAGACGCTGTGTGTGTGACCCTGCAGAGACGCTGTGTGTGTGACCCTGCAGAGACGCTGTGTGTGTGTGACCCTGCAGAGACGCTGTGTGTGTGACCCTGCAGAGACGCTGTGTGTGTGACCCTGCAGAGACGCTGTGTGTGTGTGTGTGTACCTCCTGCAGCTGTCGGACCTCTGCCTTATTGAACCTGGCTCTGTGAGGATTTAGCAGCTCCAGTGCAAACGGACGACCTGCCAATGGGGATAGAGACACCTCTTTACACCTCACATTGACGGAAACAAAGGCTGGGGATGTGTAAACATACATGCATGTTGTGTGTCTGACCATTTCCAAGCGTACGCACATCAACGTCCTCCCTTCCTGAGGAGGAGAAATTAAACCCTGCAAAGACCAGAGGGGAAAAGAGGAGAAAGACATTACTTGAGATACCAGATTCCTTCACCGGTGTATTCTTTTGGATCTGTCTTTCTCATTGACTTAGATAGACATTGGATCATTGCAGCTGTCCCATTATGGCATGGGCAGCGCCATTTAGGCCATCTCTTTTGAATTAGTACATTTTCTTCTAATACTACTTCTATGAATTGGCAAAAGAACAGAAAGGGTGCATACTGCTACCTGCAGTGTGTTTGAACAGGTATGAAGCCAAGGTTGCCGATTTCCTGCCACCTGAAGTTATGGCATGTTTGCTCACTAGTTTAAATTTTACCATTTAACTTGACTGAGAACACGTTCTCATTTACAGCAACGACCTGGGGAATAGTTACAGGGGAGAGGAAGGGGATGAATGAGCCAATTGTAAACTGGGGATGAATAGGTGACCGTGATGGTTTGAGGGCCAGATTGGGAATTTAGCCAGGACACCGGGGTTAACACCTCTACTCTTACGATAAGTGCCATGGGATCTTTAATGACCTCAAAGTCAGGACGCTAGTATAATTCATTGGCTGATCCCTTCTGATGACCTGGATGGAATCATGTGATTCTTCATTAACCCATAGGAAGTCTCAACCAGTTGACTACTTCAAAATGGTGAAAGTCCTCAACGGTGCTGCCCATGCTGAAACAGGCTTTTGGGCCCTCTATCTATCTCTATGGTCTATCTATCCCTAGGTAATAATGTGTAGAGCCTATGAGGTTCAGTCGGGAGAAAACATTTAGAATCAGAGCGAAACTAGGAGGTTCTACCTGAACTCATCCAATAAGAACACAGATTTTTGTTTCCCATTGCTACAGTGTGCCCTTCTGAACACCACCCAGTATACGCTCACCCTCAGCCCGGAAAGAGGAGAGGAGGGGTGCGGCGATTAGCTCCTCCACCGAGGACTCCATCCTCCTCTCTCCGTCAATCACCCAGGGGGTCTGGGGCAGGGTGCGGGAGAACTTGTTGTACCTCCCTAAAAAAACAGGGACAAACATAAAGGAGTCAAGTCAAACCCTTAAAAACAACTCTTCAGTATTGGTTTGTAAATAACTGAAAAATCCCAAGGCATGAAAAAAATTGAATCAAATTTTATTCGTCACATGCGCCGAATACAACAGGTGTAGGTAGACCTTACAGTGAAATGCTTACTTACGAGCCCCTAACCATGAAGGGTGAATCCTAACTTTTCCTTAAGTCCAACTTTTACTTAGCCACGCATTGATGTCAACGGAGGAATAAGTGAAATTTCGACTTACCTAATAGGATGTTAGGATTTGCCCCCAACTGAATACATTCCCGAAGTGAAATGACCCCACTCTTGATAATCTCAAAGCCCTCCTTTTGTTCAAATCATCCAAGAGGGATGTCATAAAGAACCTTACCCGCCACAAATACAGAAACGTGAAGACACTGGGCGTCTTGAGCAATGCATTTCCTCGCTGGTCGTGTAGGGGGACAGGGGAACTTTCTAGAGAGAGAAAATAAATATAATTACGCAATACATGCAGTTAGATTGTCAGTTTTCTCAAAAGAGTGAAGACAGAAAAAAGAAAAACGAGAATAACGTGACCACCTACTTTAGAAACTTCTCATCGGAAACCTTCTCGAGGGCTTTGACTACGGCCATTCTAGTGAAGACATTCTGTTGTGAGACAAACTAGAGATCAGAGACAAGACAGTAACACAGAAAGACTTGGAACGACAAAGAATGAGCAGCATGTCGCCATTGGTAACAAAAAAGCAATTGGACAAAAACATTTATGGAACTTATAAAAACCATTTATACCAACGACCCATTTTGCTCAAATGTCACGTGACATGGCTCCAATTGGCTTTTTCACTCACCTGTTTGTTCTTAGTTGGTCTGAAGCAGTCTGAACAGATGCCAGCCCTGATTGCAAGAATAAAGCAGAGAAGTAGAAAGTAGTTTCATAAAAATGCTACTCCACAATATTACATGTATTTTGCTGGCCTTTACACCTATAAAATCTATCCATCCATCTGGCTGTCTAGTCAATCTATTCATCTGGTCTATACCCTGAGGAGGAGTGTGCTTGGAGGACTTACAGGAAGTGGCAGTCTGAGTCCGTCTCTGGATGTGTGAACCCCACGCCCACCTCAAACTGTTCAGTTTGTCGACTGATCTGTGGGATAAAGAGGAAAATAAAACAGGAATAAACAAAAACAAATCAAGAATAAAAATACATTTCAGGAATGAATATAATTTTGTCACTTACATTTGATCTATTTGCCTTCATTTTACCAGGGTAAATTCACTAATAGAACACTCACATTACTAGCCTGAGTGCAAGTCTGTTTGTGCCGCCTCCCGGTCATGTTTTTCTTGTCAATTATAGCAATTGACTTGGCAAGACCACAAACAGATCTGGAACCAGGCTAGCTCATTACAGGTTATTGCTATAGATACAAGTAGTGCCTTGTACAGTAACTGTATGACAAGTTGTTTTTAACAGTGGTGTCCGACCCATCAGCAAGTGAGGCTACTGGATGGCTACTTCCGGGTCACTGGTCACTGACCTTGGTCACCACAGGTACGCCACCAAGCTCTTTGGACACCAGACCCTGCATGGTCCACTTGAAGGCCTCCTTCACCTGGATGACATCATCCTTATCGAGGCATATAGACTTCTCCCTGTTTAGTAACAAATTCAACGTAATTAAAGTATTAAAAACCCCTAAGGTAGAAATCGAATTAGCATAATACAAACATCCCCATAAAAGTCCGTTTAATCTAGAGATAATTTTTTTTTGCATTGGATGCGTCTCGTGGCAGAACTAGAGCTGTGTTTGTCACACCATGAGACTTAGGTCTTCTCAGAAAATCGTCTGAACGGTTTATTACTCTATGGAAAGATGACTCTCACGAACACGATGGTGTTCTCTGTTTTTCTCTACGACACCCCCACAAGCGTCTTGGGACTCGTCTGAAGTCGGTATAGCAACTTCTGTCTGTAGCGTTCGAACAGTTTGGGTTACACACTAATATGGGCGCGACTCTCACGAACATGTCGGTTGTTTTGGTCTAGGACGTCCACAGGCCTCAGACTTGTCTGAAGGTCCCCGGTACCAGTTGAAAAAAATGGATGGAAGTATACACTACTGTTCAAAAGTTTGGGGTCACTTAGAAATGTCCTTGCACATTTTTTTTGTCCATTAAAATAACAAAATTGGTCAGAAGGCAGAGTTGCAAAGAAAAAGCCATATCTCAGACTGGCCAATAAAAATAAAAGACTAAGATGGGCAAAAGAACACAGACACTGGACAGAGGAACTCTGCCTAGAAGGCCAGCATCCCAGAGTCGCCTCTTCACTGTTGACGTTGAGGCTGGAGTTTTGCGGGTACTATTTAATGAAGCTGCCAGTTGAGGACTTGTGAGGCGTCTGTTTCTCAAACTAGACACTCTAATGTACTTGTCCTCCTGCTCAGTTGTGTACCGGGGCATCCCACTCCTCTTTCTATTCTGGTTAGAGACAGTTTGCGCTGTTCTGTGAAGGGAGTAGTACACAGCGTTGTACGAGATCTTCAGTTTCTTGGCAATTTCTCACATGGAATAGCCTTCATTTCTCAGAACAAGAATAGACTGGTGAGTTTCAGAAGAAAGTCCTTTGTTTCTGGCCATTTTGAGCCTGTAATCGAACCCACAAATGCTGATGCTCCAGATACTCAACTAGTCTAAAAAAGGCTTCTTTAATCAGTGCAACAGTTTTCAGCTGTGCTAACATAATTGCAAAAGGGTTTTCTAATGCTCAATTAGCCTTTTAAAATGATCAACTTGGATTAGCTAACACAACGTGCCATTGGAACACAGGAGTGATGGTTGCTGATAATGGGCCTCTCTACACCTATGTAGATATTCCATTAAAAATCTGCCATTTCCAGCTACAATAGTCATTTACAACATTAACAATATCTACACTGTATTTCTTATCAATTTCATGCTATTTTAATGGGCAAAAAAATTGCTTTTCTTTCAAAAACAAGGACATTTCTAAGTGACCCTAAACTTTTGAACGGTAGTGCATATGGAGGCTGTTTAGTGCCAAAAATAACAAAAAAAAGAAATGTTGCCTGACCTTTCTTATCTCTCTCAGATACTAGACAGACTTCAGAACAAACTTCCATAAAAATAAAAAAAATTATTGGGGGGGGGGGGGAAACTATCTGTTGTTTCGCCCTCCCCTCCCCCGGCTTAGACATGACAGGTTATAAAAGGTAACGTGAAAGATGAGTGTTCATAATATAGTATGGAACACTGTAATATTTCAATGTGTTGTAGTGATGTGATGATACTTTGGGATTAGAATGATTGATTTATTTAACGGAAAGAAATTAGGCTAGATAGATGGACGCCACTCTGGTGAAGCGAACTTACCTCACTTCCTTCTTTACATGCAGCCAACAAGAGTGCTGTAGGGGTGTGGCAGAGAGAGAGGAGGGTACATGTTCAGAAACGTCCTGAGTAACATCCTGTCTGTTTACAAGCATCCGTCATGCACACCCTAATGGGGAACGCCACATCTGTAGAAACAATGGCTTTAGCGATTGCACTTTAGTCTACTCTAGTCTCTATACTAGACAGAAGCAGTACCACTAACTATGAGGTAACTACGCCCTCTAACGGCCAACCCAGGGACATGATACTGCATTATTGACAGTATAGTAGTCTCTCACTGCCACACATCACACTGTATAGAACTACTGGGGTCCAGGCTATACTGACTGTGTGGCTATGACAGAATCAACTGAGGTTGAAATAATCATACTTTTCTATTGAATGGAAGTTGTTTTGAGACAAACCATTTGAATATGTAAGCCAACACCCCCCTTGGCCGCCTTTCCTTCCAGTTCTCTGCTGCCAATGACTGGACGAATTGGAAAGAAAACCACTGAAGCTGGAGTCTTATATCTCCCTCTCTAACTTTAAGCATCAGCTGTCAGAGCAGCTTACCTATCATTGCACTACTACCTCATCCCCATATTGTTATTTATCCTCCTGTTCTTTTTCACCTCAGTATCTCTACTTGTACATCATCATCTGCACATCTATCACTCCAGTGTTAATGATAAATTGTAATTATTTTGCCTCTATGGACTATTTATTGCCTTACCTCCCTACTCTTCTACATTTACACACACTGTACATTGATTTTTTTTTTGTGCTATTGACTGTACATTTGTTTATGTGTAACTCTGTGTTGTTGTTTGTGTCGCACTGCTTTGCTTTATCTTGGCCAGGTCGCTGTTGTAAATGAGAACTTGTTCTCAACTGGCCTGTCTGGTTAAATAAAGGTGAAATAAAAAAAAATGTAAAAGCTGATAGGTACACAATTGCGTGACATCAGTTATCAGCCAAGGCCTACAATGTAACCACTGACCTCTCTGACAGACAGCTGGGCCGGCAGGGAGACAGACAGTACCATCGTGTCAAACTGGTAGTTTTTGGCCTTCACCACATCCGATATCTGCACACATACACAAAAACAGTGTCATGAATCCCCCCAAATTCCATTGTTGGTTCTGTCCTCCTAGGCCTCAAGCTGTGGTATTTGAGGCAGATTCTGGTAGACTGGAGCATTGACTGACGATGGTGATGATGGGGTATTTGATCACTAGGCAGGTACAAAGGTCTTTCTTTTCATTTTAATCTTCAAGGTTGTTTCCTAAATGGTACTCTATTCTCTATATAGTGCACTACTTTTGACCAGGGTGTCATTTGGGACACACGAAGACATACTTAGTCATAGGTATCATGTAAAACAACAGTGGCTCCGAATGCAATAGGATTAATAGTGACCAAGCACACCTTTATGGCATAGGCTTCATCACAGAACTCCTGTAGAACTCCCAGGCACACCGCACACACGTCCGCTGGCTTGGCGTCGCCTTCCTCCATCACCGTGGGAACCACGGCAGAGTCGCCTTCTGATTGGACGTCCGTCTCCGCGGCATCCATCTTAATTTTTTTACTAGGGGGGTCTTCTGTATGCTGCTCCAGCACGGCTGCATCTTGGCATTCGTTATTCTCTGAATCACTGATGAAAGCACAAAGCTCCTTTGCTGTATCCTGAGCATGACAAACAGAAAAACATTATTCAGCATCAAAGAATATATATTAAAATGTCTGCCAGCAGTTCAGTTCACCCAATATAAGACAGCAAGTTGGATCATGGGCACAATTATTCTAAAGGAGAATACCTAGGTTACCTACAAAGTAGCGTCTGCCACAGGCTTTCACGCAAAGCCTTAAGCCGAGACTACCTACAAAGAAGAATGTTGGAGCTACTTAACTGTCTTTGCACTTGAATCTCTGAAATGTCTGTATGTCTGTCCCTGCTTTAAGTGCAAAGACAATACAATGCAGCAAAAGCACTGACCTCATAAGACTGGCGGTAGGCTGACTGCACCCCCAAGCAGCAGAACCTCAGGACACAGCGGGCGCAGCATCCAGCTTCCAGCAACTTCTTCACTATTGGTCTATCTTTCTCCTTCAGGGGCAACATAATACAGCTGTAAAATGGACAGAGATCATCGATGAATGAGATCAGTAAGAAAGATGAAAGTACACTTATGTCTGGCAAATCTACTACAACAACTTAGCTGACAGAGTTCAGTAGAATCAGTACTACTATAGGTTATCTAAGAGTAATATAATATACACATCACAATGCTAATAACATATCACACACTGTAGGGTGAGGTTACAATCATTGATAGCTGCAGCAAAGCTTGCATGCACACTTTGCATTACAAAGATAGATATGGGGGCTATAATCTCTTAACTCAGAAGTAAAATCTCATCTGTACTACTGTACAATACTGGAAAGGGCTGCTTGCTCTGAGACCTGTGTACACATTGCTAGCACTAGGTCACACTCGCAGCCCTGTGTGGATGTTGATGCATTTGATGTTATGATGTGCTGCTAGCCTATGTAACTACAGTAGTTCGCTACTGTAGTTCTTAAGCTAGCTAGTTAGCTTTATCTGAGAACACAAATAAGCACAAGCTTACGAACCTACTCATATAACCTACCTTGAATGGCAAATTAATTACAGTATTTGTACGATTATCAAATGTCTATGTAGAGCAAGAACACAGTTCAGTCAAAGATGGTTTAGAAACTCTGTGGTTCAGTCATTTGGTTTCTCAGCATGCAGCAAATGTTACATGAACATGACTTCATCAGAAGTAGACACAACTAGTCGAATCAGATAGATTAATATATTGATGAGGGTGGATAATATCCTTTTGATCAACACCACAAGTCCCTTTAATTGTATACAATATCACTTCCAGTACCTGTATATGACTGTATATAAATATTCATTATTTAAAATGTACAAATAAAAGCTAGTTTGATGCACACAGTGAACTACTTGTCTCGTCTCATCCCAACATATAAAACCGCAAGGCAAATTGCTAGACATCTAAAACGTCATATCAAGGCGCCGTCGAAGTTGACAGAAGGGTCCTTTTTCTACAAGAGTCGAAACCGGTGGCTCTGGAAGGTTCTAGTCAGAGCGGGAGATAAATCCGAATCTCAACCCATCTGAAGTCGAGCAGCAGTTTCTGTGTTTTGGGGTACAGCTGTCCCCATCATAAGTATTTTAGTAAAATCTTCCGACGAAAATAAGCAATGGCTGCACCAAAGATGCCAAATGGTGGGATGAAAAACAAAGGACGAGGGGCATATGTAGACCGTGACAAGCCAGCACAGATTCGGTTCAGTAACATCTCCGCAGGAAAAGGTAAACTACAAATACAGCATTCGTATTGCATTGTTGGACGAATAACTGACCCTGGCCCTGACGGTTGTTTGTTACAGTGAGTTTCCATAGCATCAGCTGCTGCGACACTCCCTTTGCTAATGAATGGATGCTACTGCTGGCTCAGTATGGGCAGTGTAACCGTTAGCCACAAGTTGGTACCCAGTTAGCTAGCATGACTCCACAAGAATCTGTTACAGAGCAAATCATTATTCTTTACACCGTTCATGCAGCCCCAAACACTATTGTGATTGACATTAGTGCACTAGCTAACTAGTGACCAAGAATTGACCAAATGAACTGTCATGAACATGCATGTGTGCGCTTGTCTGCCTCTAGTCAAGCAGTAAACATTGTCTATAGAATGTATCCTACTGTTAGATGGGTAGGTCTTTGTGAAAGTAACACTTTTTTGGGGGTTGACAGCTGTCGCTGAATGCATCAGAACCAGCCTTGGCCCTAAGGGCATGGACAAAATGGTAATTAAATGTAACCATTTACATCAACTTCTCAACACCATCTCTCAAGGTTTGGTCATTTTTGTCTGTAACTAAAAGAGGAATTGATTCTTACAGATTCAGGATGGGAAGGGTGACGTGACCATCACCAACGACGGGGCCACCATCCTGAAACAGATGCAGGTGCTGCACCCTGCAGCCAAGATGGTAAGGTTCAAGAGAAAGGAGCTGGGGATATGTTCAAGTTTCTGTGCTGTCCTCTACAATTGTTGGGCCTCTGTGTCAATTTTATTTGCATTACTGCTCTAGCCATCACTAGCCGGTTACTCAACCCTGCACCTTAGAGGCTGCTGCTCTATATACATACAGTGCCTTAAGAAAGTATTCAGACCATTTGACTTTTTCCACATTTTGTTATGTTACAGCCTTATTCTATAATTTATTAAATATATTTGTTTTCAGCAGACTACACACAATTCCCCATATAATGACAAAGCGAAAACAGGTTTTTAGAAATGTCTGCAAATGTATAAAAAATAAACTGATACCTTACTCAGACCCTTTTCTATGATACTCCAAATTAATTTCAGGTGCATTCTGTTTCCTTTGATCATCCATGAGATGTTTCTACAACTTAAAGTCCACCTGTTGTAAATTAAATTCATTGGACATGATTTGGAAAAGCACACACCTGTCTATATAAGGTCCCACAGTTGACAGTGCATGTCCAAGCAAAAACCAAGCCGTGAGGTCGAAGGAATTGTGTCGAGACACAGATATGGGGAAAGGTACCAACACATTCTGCAGCATTGAAGGTTCCCGAGAACACAGTGGCCTCCATCATTCTTAAATGGAAGAAGTTTGGCACCACCAAGACTCTTCCTAGAACTGGGTTCCTGGCCAAACTGAGCAATTGGGGGAGAAGGGCCTTTGTCAGGGAGGTGACAAAGAACCCAATGGTCACTCTGACAGAGCTCTATAGTTCCTCTGTGGAGATGGGAGAACCTCCCAGAAGGACAACCATCTCTGCAGCACTCCACCAATCAGGCCTTTATTATAGTGGCCAGACGGAAGCCACTTCTCAGTAAAAGGCACATGACAACCCGCTTAGAGTTGTCCAGAAGGCACCTAAAGACTCAGACCATGAGAAACAAGATTCTCTGGTCTGATGAAACCAAGATTGAACTCTTTGGCCCAAATGCCAAGTGTCACGTCTAGAGGAAACTGTGACAGCATCATGCTATGGGCATGTTTTTCAGTGGCAGGGACTGGGAGGCAAAGATGAACAGAGCAAAGTACAGAGATCCTTGATGAAAACGTACTCCAGAGCACTCAGGACCTCAGACTGGGGCGATGGTTCACCTTCCAACAGGACAACGACCCTAAGCACACAGCCAAGACAACGCAGGAGTGGCTTCGGGACAAGTCTCTGAATGTCCTTGAGTGGCCCAGCCAGAGCCTGGACTTGAACCCGATCTAACTTCTCTGGAGAGATCTGAAAATGGCTGTGCAGCAACGCTCCCCATTCAAGATGACAGATATTGAGAGGATCTGCAGAGAAGAATGGGAGAAACTCACCAAATACAGGTGTCCTAAGTCTGTAGCGTCATACTCGAGGCTAATCGCTGCCAAAGATGCTTCAACAAAGTACTGAGTAAAATGGTTTGACTACTTATGTAAATGTCATATTTCAGTTTATTTGTAATACATTTGCAACAATTTATGTTTTTGCATTGTCATTATGGGGTATTGTGTATAGATTTGATAGGGAAAACGCCTTAATAAATTGTAACTTGTCAAATTGTGGAAAAGGTTAAGGGGTTTGAATCCGATACATATCTGAATCGGACGATATTAGTTAAATACCAACATCGGTATCGGACGATATCTAGTTTAACGCCGATGTGCAAAACCGATGTCAAAGCTGTCATGCATACCTATGATGTAATGACGCCACGAAAATTTTGCGCTGTACGTACAACACAGCATTCCTAAACTAGCCCACAATGTCTGCTGTGTGGCTCGAGCAGTCAAGCAGTCATTTGAAAGCGAAAGAACATTTCAGCAAGACAACTCAAAAGGTAAAATCCATTAAAGCCAAGATAATGGAATTAATTTCCCTTGACAATCAACCGTTCTGTCGTGGGTGATGTTGGCTTTCACCGACTGGTCAAGCACCGGTACACACTAAGTGCGCTGTTTTTCAGATGTTGCCCTACCGGAGTTACACAGTAATAGCGTCACTGCTATTAGCTTCACGACATGCATACTATGGATGCCGTTTGGGTCTTTGCGTGTAAAAAAAATATACAGTAGCACTGTCAAAGCTGTACAAAAGTCTGCAAACACCGGCCACAAACGATGTTTACAATACCGCGTTGGTAATAAAGCATTGTTTGTTTGACCGCAACTTCTGGAGTAATTAGCTTTAGCTTGTTACCTAGCAAGCACCCATACAACCAGCCTGAAAACAATGACCAGTAGGAACTGCATTAATTTTCATTTATTCTTATCAATGATTTAGAAATCCTTGTAAATATTAGCTAGGTTGCTACTTGTTGTTCACCTATTGAAATTGAACTTCACTTCATTGAAAATAAATAGCAAGCCAGCTACTTAACCCTGTTACCCATTGCTAACATTATTAGCAGCCAGCTAGCTTCATCTGGCTAGTGAGGCTCGACCAGACCGGGTTATGTGTTGTGAAGCTAGCCACAAGGATTAGGCACAATAGTGGAATTTGCGGTTTGCTTTCCAAAAAAAATTATCCAGATACTCAACTTGTCTAAGGCCAGTTGTATTGCTTATTTAATTAGCACAACAGTTTTCAGCTGTGCTAACATAATTGCAAAAAGGTTTAATGATCAATTAGCCTTTATAAATTGATCAACTTGGATTAGCTAACACAACGTGCCATTGGAACACAGGAGTGATGGTTGCTGATAATGGGCCTCTCTACGCCTATGTAGATATTCCATTAAAAATCAGCCGTTTCCAGCTACAAGTCATTTACAACTTTAACAATGTCTACACTGTTTCTGATCAATTTTATATTTTAATGGCCAAAAAAAATTGCCTCTTTCAAAAACAAGGACATTTCTAAGTGACCCCAGACTTTTGAACGGTAGTGTATGACTATCATCTGCATATAGATGTGACTTTGCTGGTTGCATCCCATTTCCCAAATCATTCATGAAAATTGAGAACACAGGAGCTTAAATGGAACCCTGGGGCACACCTCCTATTAATCTCCAGAAAGCTGAACTTGTGATTGTCAGTATATTCCCATTGTGTTCTGTCAGAAAGATGGTTCCTAAACCAATTTACTGCCCCTTCACTGAGACCAATGTTTGAGTCTAGCTAGCAACAATTCATTGTCAACTGAATCGAAGGCCTTCGTGGATTATTATCTAACAGAGCAGCATAATGTTGCTTTTTATCAAGTGCATTAATGATGTAATTTTCCACTGCCATAGCTGCAGTTGTGGTGCTGTGCCCCGATCTAAAGCCAGACTGAACCCTGCTCAGTATGTTCTTTTCAATTAAGAAGTTTAATTGAGTTCACTAGGGATTCATAGACTTTGGCCATGATAGGGAGTTTAGAGAGAGAGGACGATAGTTATTAGCATCTGAGGGATCTCCACCCTTTAGCAGTGGGAGGACATAAGCTGATTTCCAAATGCTGGGTATGGAATTGGTCAAGAGACAAGTTGAAAAGGTGAGCCACAGGTTCAATAGTAATACCAGCTGCTATCTTTAAGAGATAGGGGTCCAGGTTGTCTGGACCTGCAGACTTTTTAGTGTCTATAGCCTTTAGTGCTTTATAGACCGTAGTATAAGAAACAGGCTCAAAGTTAAAATGGTTCACGAGGGCCTATATCATAGTTGACTGTAACAGAGTTTACATTCGAGGCCTGGGCCCCACCATTATCAAAAACTGAACCAGCCGATATGAAGTGCTTGTTAAAAATCCCTACAATATGGGCTTTATCCACTTCATTAGAATCCATCATTAAATGGTCAGGAAGGCCAGAGGATACATTACAACCTGCCACTGATTTGATTAGCTTCCAGAACTTGGTAGGGTTGTTTAGGTTCTCTGTGACTGCATTTAAATAGTCACCTGATTTGGACTTCCTGATCAATCCTGTGCATTTGTTTCTTAGTGCTCTGAAGGAGGCCCAGTCAACAGGAACATTTATATGTTTAGCTTGAGCCCAAGAGATTTCTCTTTCTAATTAATTCTGCCAAGTTATCTGAAAACCAGGGCTTGTCCCTTCCACTGATTCTTAATGTCTTCACAGGGGCATGCTTATCACAAATCGACTAATATATAAAAATAGTTCCAGGCAGTGTCAACATCGGGAATCAGACTTAATATTGACAGTATGATATAGATCATGTAAGAACGCTTGCTCATCAAACTGTCTAAAATGTCTTAATTTTTTTTTTTTTACGGGTTTTGCTTTGGTCCTTTTTTTGTTGTCTGTATTTCCAACACAAGTAATTGCGTAGTGATTACTGAAATCCCAGTCGTTGTGCATTTGTGAGGGGTATTTGTTAGAATGTCCAATGGCGTTGATTTGTTAGGTGCTCTGGGATTCGGTCTTGTAGGCACATTTAATTGAGCGATATTCAGAGTCAGTTATTGTAAGAGTCTGATACAGATGTAAGCATGTCCCAGTTCAAATCTCCTAAAATATTGCATTCAGAGTCATTTAGCTTGTGCAGGACATCAGAGTTAAGTGCGTCCCCCGACGCCAAGGGCTGTCTGTCACAGCCGACTACAGTGATATGGGAGTCCTTATAAGGTCACTTTAACCGCAAGCCATTCAAAGTGTTTGGCTTTGGTAATCAAGGGGAATTTCAGAGGTGTTAAACTCGGATATCACATAACTTGCAACCCCTCCTCCTCTACTCATCCGATCCGTTCTAAAAACCATGTACCCATCGATAGAAATCAAGTTATTTAACACAGATTTCTTTAGCCAAGTTTCTGATAAAACCATTCCGTCTGCATTTGTCCTTTTGGCCCATATTCTAATCATGTCTATTTTGGGAAATAGTCTTCTGACATTAACATGCGAGAGGCCAAAACCTGCTCTGTTTTTAAAATCATGAGTCGGTAGAGATTGCATGGTATCTACCGGCCCAGGGATTGGGCGCACATTACCAGAGATCAACAATAAAAGCATAACAATATATGTGTTGCTCAATGCGTGAGGACTTGGTGGAGCCAGCACCAATGTCAGTTAATAAAACTAACAAGTCTTTCGACACAGAAAAAAGTCATTCAATAGTTTGAGATTTTGGAAGTATGCCATCAAGTGTAGGTCCAGTTGCGTTTGAGAGGTGTACAAATGTAATTGCAGAGAGACGAGTTCCTGGTGGTATTGCCATGATGGTCTCGGAGTGTTTGCAAATTGTAGGGCATAAGGCGGCTTTAATTCATTCAGCCTATTTAATCCAGGATGGCATTGAGTGAAGAGCAGGCACAGTAACAGATACAATGCCGGTTTTAGAGGTATTTCAGCACAGCTGTGCAACGACCCGTAGACGTTGTGTAGAACAACGTAGGTTTTCCCACGGTGCATTAGGTTTTCCAATTCAATAGCCGCTTCTCCGGTCCTAGCCTTCAGTGTGCACCTGTGCTCGCGTAGCAGGCCTTGCGTGCAGACATACGCTCCTGACTCGGCGAGCTCCAAATCCAGAAAGGTGTAGAAAAAAATAAAGGCCTTCTCAATCCGACATCTTTGTACAAGTAAAATAGACTGAGATCTAAAAATAATAGTTGTTATATACAGCATCCACCTTCACATCAAAATTATTTGCTTCTGTGATCAGGGTCATTAATGTAACTCCTCTCAAGGATCAGACATACAAATGGACAGACTGATTGGCTACCATCTTGGATTTGACAGTGATGCAAATATAGTTATGCCATACTTTTATTTTGAAGGCTAACCACAAAGTCCACTTGTTGCTAATCCTTATTGTGGCTAGCTTCACATAGATGGGTCCGATCATCATTAATTAAGAACTGTCTTTATAAATTAGTGTTCTTTTTAGATAGCTAGCTAACTATAGCGACAAACCATGTCGTTTTGCTATGTTTTTGGGGAAGAACGTTGTTTGCATCCATGAGCTAGCTAGCTTCTTTTTTTCTTTTTTTTGTTATGACCAGCACTGTAGGTGCGCGAGACAACTTCACCAGCATCATGGCATACGTATCGATGAATTGCTGTGACGCATGAAATGCGAGTGATGGTGTATTTACTACATAAAAAACAATGTATGCTTTAAATTGTGACATGCAGTCATATTCAGGTCCTGATTGCTCAACAAGCTTATTTGACATGTCAATTAGTGTTATTTGACACGTTAAATATTATCTTGTTTGACACGCATTGACCCAAACGACGTTCCGTAGAAATCCTGGTTGAGAATGAAACGGCTGAACAACGAAACGGCCAGTAAGTGAAAGAAATCTGTTTTAGTGGTAATGGGGACCTACGTAAATGCCAACAAAATAACTTTTTTTTTGTGTGTGTGACCTTTTATTTAACTGGGAAGTCAGTTTAGAACAAATTCTTATTTATGACTGCCAAACCCGGACGACGCTTGGCCAATTGTGCCCCGCGCTATGGGACTCCCAATCACGGCCGGATGTGATACAGCCTGGATGCAGTGCCTTCTATACCCTGACTACACCGCTTGCGTCGCGTGTACGAGCGTTGCAAAATAAATTGAGGAATATGTTATTCAATTATTGCACCCACACTGCTCGCGCGCACCAACGAGCGTCGGCGTTGCCAAGGGATAAAATAGAAGTCATTCCTATTTCTGACGCAGATCGCACTGCCTCTCCCATCTCATTGGTTTATAGAAGCAGGTACCCACGTGCCATCTCCTCATTAGTTATACCCACGTGGGTGATTGAAAGACAAACTGTTTTGCCGGTCGTCGTGGTAATACTATGAGTGTAGATGCCAATCACCATATAAGCTCAAAGATGAAAAAGCCTGGAAGGAGGAGAGATGACCAGAAACGATTCAGTTGACCGTTTTATATGTGGATTAATTGTTGGAGTAGAGGACCTTGTGCATTTCAATTAAATAACAACTCAATGTTTATCCCAGGACAAATTAGCTAGCAACAGCAAGCTAGCTAAATAGGACACATTAGCTAGCAAGTGCAAGCTAAATTGCCATACATGTTTAATGCTTTTCGACCTGTCCCCAAATTAATGTCATTGGTTCAGAGTTTGTTTTGATATTTTAACCTGCGTTTGGTGGAGTGGGACAAAATAAATGTATGCCCGATGGCACACGCGCGCAGCCGGTTTGGGTTCCGTGTTAGACCGCTGCGTCCGTCCGTCCGTGTAACTGTACTAGAATGCCTTAAAGGGCACTAAAATTAAGTGCATCACTAGTCTGAATATTTCTCGAATGCACTGTAGACATGGAATCACTAGCCACTTTAATAATCAAATTGGTTTTGGTCACATACAGATGTTGTAGCGAAATGTTTGAAGTAACACACAGGAGAGAAAATACTGCAGTGCACTAGTCACTAATGTTTACATACTGCTTTACTCATTTCGTATGCATTCTGTGTTTTAGTCAATGCCACTCCGACATTGCTCGTCCTAATATTTATATATATTAATTCCGTTTTTACTTTTAAGATTTGTGTGAATTGTTAGATACTACAGCACTGTTGGCGCTAGGAACACAAGCATTTCGCTACACTCGCAATGTGTTTTATGTGACCAATAAAATTTGATTTGAACATCCGGCAAGGGACTGTCATTTGAGCTATAATTCAACATTTCTTAAAGGTTATTTCTGAAAGGCACCTTTGGGACTTTCCTCTCTAGCTTCTGTCCCTTTAAGAGATCACCAATGTCAGGAGTTTGACGCTGTGTTTTGCCTGTTTGTCTTTCAGATGGTGGAGCTGTCCAAAGCACAGGATATTGAGGCTGGTGACGGCACAACCTCGGTGGTGGTGATTGCTGGTGCCCTGCTTGACGCATGCGGCAAGTTGCTTCAGAAGGGTAAGTGACGTGGTACCAATGGCATCGTTGATGATCTCCAGGACCAGGCTTGCTGACCACTGGATTACATGAACTCCTAGACCAGAATCTGTTCTGAGTCCCTGCTTCCTAAAGCTTTAATACTAACTGCCTGTCCTCTGCTTGTCAACCAGGTATCCACCCCACCACTATCTCTGAGTCGTTCCAGAAGGCGGTGGACAAGGGCGTCGAGGTGCTGACGGGCATGAGCCAGCCGGTGCTCCTGAGCGACCGCGAGACACTGCTGAACAGCGCCACCACCTCTCTGTGCTCCAAGGTGGTGTCGCAGTACTCCAGCCTGCTAGCGCCCATGAGCGTGGACGCCGTGATGCGCGTCATCGACCCGGCCACCGCCACCGGCGTGGACCTGCACGATATCCACATTGTCAAGAAGCTGGGGTGAGGAGGGAGGGGAAGGCTGGTGGGTCCAGATCATGCACTCAGTACTGTAAATTGTTCTGGATAGGAACATCTGCTAAAGGACTAAAATGTTAGGATTACAAACAGGGTTGTTTGACGTTTTGACTTCTGGGTCATGTTCATTAGGGCACGCAACAGGAAATGTTAAAACAGTTCCTTTTCTGCCATTAGGTGCGTAATGAACATGATCCAGCAGTAGACCGTAGGCTGCTAATGTAGGATCAGTGTCGTACTAATACCATACCTTTCCTAAGGCTTTTGACAGCTTCATACAGTTGAAAGTCAGTTTGGATAGGCACATTTTCACTCCCCAGTTCTCTCTCTGTGGGGACGTGGACATGTCTGATGTGCCAGATCAATCTCAGGCGGTCAATTAGCAGAATGGCTCCACTTTGCTTTCCCTGCCAGTCACCTTCTGACAAGCTAATGCAACAAACGTAATTGTGTAATCAGCAACAAAACCATACTGATGTCCTACTTGAGTGTTTATTCTTGTGCATGGATGGACACACATTAAACTGATCTTAATCGACAATGCAAATGATTGCAGTTTTTTTCTTAATTTTTTTTTATTTTGCCTTATGGTCAAGAACCTTTGTTTGGAATCAGCCAGGTAGAAACTACTGCCCTTAGATGTTCTACCCATAATGACCTGTGCGTTTCTCTGCAGAGGGACCATTGATGACTGTGAGCTGGTGGATGGCCTGGTGCTGACCCAGAAGGTGGTCAACTCCAGCGTGTCCCGTGTGGAGAAGGCCAAGATCGCCCTCATCCAGTTCTGCTTGTCCCCGCCGAAAACTGACGTAAGTCCATCACAATCGCTGACTGTTTGTCTCGGTGAAATTGGTTTCCATGTTCGTCAATGTCTGTGACGTTATGTTGGACGACTAGTATTTTATCTGTTACCCTTCTTACCCCTCAATCTTCACATTCTCTTACAATTGTTTTGTTATTCTGTCTCATAATTTTTTGTCCCTCATGTCGTAATCCAGATGGACAACCAGATAGTGGTGTCGGACTATGCCCAGATGGACCGTGTGCTGCGCGAGGAGCGCGCCTACATCCTCAACCTGGTCAAACAGATCAAGAAGGCTGGCTGCAACGTCCTGCTCATCCAGAAGTCCATCCTCAGGTAAAACCCGACGGCATTATCACTATCATGGCATTGCGTTACATCATCACCATAATGTCATCGAATCACTTTGTCTAATTGCTCTCACAATGTCTAGAAATGTATTTATGAGTGTAGTCAGAAAGCCAAGTATTAGCACTGTTACCATGGGTTCCTCTGTATATTATACTCTTCCCATAGGTGGTCCTCCTGTCTGCATGCTATCTTGATCACTGGATGACATGGTTTAAAAAATTGTTCCGTACTTCTTTCAGAGATGCTCTGAGCGATTTGGCCCTCCACTTCCTGAACAAGATGAAGATCATGGTGGTGAAGGAGATCGAGAGGGAGGACATTGAATTCATCTGCAAGGTTTAAAAAACACAAAAGAACATAATTGGTCTTTACTTTGTAGTTCATGGTATCCTGTTACAGCCAAAGGCTGACTTTTGAATCTGAATTCACTTTGTCCCCCACCTTGCACCCCTACAGACCATTGGCACCAAGCCCATTGCCCACATTGATCAGTTCCTTCCCGAGATGATGGGCACCGCCGAGCTGGCAGAGGAGGTCAGCCTGGATGGCTCTGGCAAGCTGGTCAAGGTATGCTAATTCACTTAAACTAATCTTAATCTGGCTCAATCTCTCCCAGGCTTGGATACGAGACTGCTTTCTTGCTGCCATCACATCTATGCAAGAAAATACTTATTCTAATGATAATACCCTTGGAATGTGTTAAGTGGTCATTGAAAACGGTGACGATTTTAGGCATTGCATGTAGCCTATGTGTATTCCAACCTCCATGAATGAAAAATGTAAAGTTCTTTGCTGTAAATGTTAATTGTAATATCGTTTTGAATGTTTTAGAAAAGCTTATTCTAAGATGACTTTGGCATGCGTCTGATTGCCATTTCCCATTGAAAGTCAATTAATGCTGTTTCTCTCTGGCCTGTTCCTCTCCATAGATCACAGGCTGCACCAGCCCCGGTAAGACGGTGAGCATCGTGGTGCGCGGATCCAACAAGCTGGTGATCGAGGAGGCGGAGCGCTCCATCCACGACGCTCTGTGTGTCATCCGCTGTCTGGTGAAGAAGAGGTATGGTACTGCAGCCACTCTGGTCAGCTGTCTGAGCAACAATAGCCTCTGTAGATGCATGCAGTGACGATGTGGAATAATTACATAGAAAAGTAAGCACAAGTCCCTCTAAGCTTTGCCCACTCGTTGCTGTCCGTGTCACAAGTGGCCATTTCCGGGGGACAGAGCAACCCTCTCTTCAACCTGGGCCAGGGACTTCATCCCTGGCTCTGGACCTGTTGAGAGGAACATACTACTCTGAAGGACTGCAACTACACCTAAAATGGCTGTGATGGATGTGCACTTTGTCCTTTTTAAACAGCTTAACAGACCTTGTGATCCCAATAGATCTTGAAACCGAACATTGATATTTCTGTTTTGATATCAACCATTTTGTCAGATCTAAAATGCCGCCTTATATAACAGGAGGGGAGGGGGGCACCAAAGTATCTACCAGCTTACCAGTCATTTCCAATAAACTATTTTCTATGCAGTCATTAAATTCCTTGTTTGGGTAACTTATGTACAGTACCATTCAGAAGTTTGGACTCATTCAAGGGTTATTTATTTTTACAATTTTTTACATGGTTGATGTCGTCACTATTATTCTACTATGAAATAACACATGGAATCATCTAGTAACCAAGAAAGTACATCTTAATATAATTTTTTGTTTTGTTTAACAAAGTAGCCACCCTTTGCCTTGACAGCTTTGCACACTCTTGGGATTCTCTCAACCAGTTTCATGAGGTAGTCACCTGGAATGCATTTCAATTAACAGGTGTGCCTTGTTTAAAAGTTAATTTGTGGAATTTCTTTCCTTTAATGCGTTTGAGCCAATCAGTTGTGTTGTGACAAGGTAGGGGTGGTATACAGAAGAAAAAATACCATATTACTCCATATTATGGCAAGAACAGCTCAAATAAGCAAAGAGACGACAGTCCACCATTTACTTTAAGGTCAGTCAATGTAGAACATTTCAAGAACTTTGAACGTTTCAAGTGCGGTCGCAAAAACCATCAAGCGCTATAATGAAACTGGCTCTCATGAGTACCGCCACAGGAAAGGAAGACCCAGAGTTATCTGCTGCAGAGGATAAGTTCATTAGCGTTACCAGCCTCAGAAATTGCAGCCCAAAAAAATGCTTCAGAGTTCAAGTAACAGACATCTCAACATCAACTGTTCAGAGGAGACTGTGAATCAGGCCATCATAGAATTGCTGCAAAGAAATCACTACTAAAGGACATCAATAAGAAGAGACTTGCTTGGGCCAAGAAACACGAGCAATGGACGTTAGACCGGTGGAAATCTGTCCTTTGGTCTGAGTCCAAATTTTAGGTTTTTGGTTCCAACCGCCGTGTCTTTGTGAGACGCAGAATAGGTGAACGGATGATCTCCGCATGTGTGGTTCCCACTGTGAAGCATGGAGGTGGTGTTGGGGTGCTTTGCAGGTGACACTCAGTGATTTTATTTAGAACACTTCACCAGCGTGGCTACCACAGCATTCTGCAGCGTTACGCCATCCCATCTGGTTTGGGCTTAGTGGGACTATCATTTGTTTTTCAACAGGACAATGACCCAACACACTTCCATTTGATTCACTATTTTGGTTACTACATGATTCCATATGTGTTATTTCATAGTTTTGATATCTTCAGTATTCTACAATGTAGAAAATAGTAAAACTAACTCTCAAATGAGTAAGTGTTTAAACTTTTGAACGGTTCTATATATTCGTGGGGGTCATCTCAATGCTCGTATCCTTCACTCAATCTGCACCTATCTGAAAATGTAGGATATGTTAGCACTATAGCCTAGAGCTGGGATGATAAACCAAAAATGCTACAACGTTTAAACTATCCGTTTTATAGGGGTAATACAAACTGTGGTTCACATAATGTTGTACATTTATTGTTAGCATATTAAGTCAATTTATTGCAATATGGATTTTTGTCCATATCGCCCAGCTCTACTACAGCCTAATTGATATTTGCTGTCACTAGTTTAACATCAGAATGGAGCAAAAGTCATTTTTGTTTAATCTCTTTCCCTTGACTGATGCCTTTTCTCTCCCTTTCAGGGCTCTGATCGCCGGTGGCGGCGCCCCTGAGATCGAGCTGGCCCTGCGTCTGGCTGAGTACTCCCGCACGCTGCCAGGCATGGAGGCTTACTGCGTGAGGGCCTACGCAGACGCCCTGGAGGTGGTGCCGTCCACACTGGCCGAGAACGCCGGCCTCAACCCCATCTCCACTGTCACAGAGCTCCGCAATAGGCACGCCCAAGGCGAGAAGACTGCCGGGATCAATGTCCGCAAGGTACGGCCCTGCCACGCTCTCCTAGATTCTGTTTGGTTTTATGCTTATTTTCACCCTGCCATAGTTGGTTCTCAGGATGCAATGTTGAACATTCAGATTTAGAACAAATGTGACTGTCTCGTGAGGCTAGAGTCACGCCTTGACAACACCTCATTGTCCTGGTGTGCTCGCAGTAAACTTATTTGCCTATTCATTGACTGTAGTCTCTTGTGGCCCAGCCATTCACCAGCTCGATACAGAAACTCAATTTTGACAGCTTGTCATTAAGATTTACATTACTGCAGTTGCGTACCAGATATGCGATTGTCTATTGTGGAATAGGGTATTGACTCATTTCCCCATTCCTCTCCCTCTCTCAGGGCGGTATCTCCAACATTCTAGAGGAGCTGGTGGTGCAGCCTCTGCTGGTGTCTGTCAGCGCTCTGACCCTCGCCACCGAGACGGTCCGCAGCATCCTCAAGATTGACGACGTGGTAAGAGACCAGACAACCCTCTGGTGTCACTAGTGGAGATCTGCCCTCTCATTCAACCTGCATTATATCTTGTATACCCATTTTAGTATGGAACACAGCAGCAGAAAAAACACTATATAAATTGCTCTAATAATTGAAAGCCCCCCTCCTTTCACTTAAACTGTGTCCTTATAAGGTAATAAGATGTTCCCCTTTCTTGCAGGTGAACACCCGATAAGGAGTTACGAGGAGATTTGTCGATGTAGCAAGAACCCAGCCTGTTACTGCACATGGTTGTGCCACAAGGAGTCATAGGACCGGCAGCTTGCTAAGACCCGTATGTCCAGAAGTCCTCTGTAGTTGACGCATTCTGTAATTTAATAAAACAGTTGTTTTTTGACACTCCATGTCTTGTTTTTGTTGTGTACTTCTTCCATGGGCTCCCTCAGCGACCGACCCCACTGACCAGCGGTTCATCTTTAAATCTCAGGCTAGTGTCATGACACCAACGGCATGGTGTTAACGGCAACTTTCCCCATATACACTACCGTTCAAAAGTTTGGGGTCACTTAGAAATGACCTTGTTTGAAAGAAAATAAAAATATTTTTTGTCCATTTTAAAATAACATCAAAATGATCAAAAATAGTATAGTCATTGTAAATGACTTGTAGCTGGAAAGAGCTTTTTATAAATTGAATATATACATAGGCTTATGGGAGGCCCATTATCAGCAACCATCACTCCTGTTCCAATGGCACTTTGTTAGCTAATCCAAGTTCATCATTTTAAAAGGCTAATTGATCATTAGAAAACCCTTGTTAGCACAGCTGAAAAATGTTGTGCAGATTTAAAGAATTAATAAAACTATCCTTTAGACTAGTATCTGGAGCATCAGCATTTGTGAGTTCGATTACAGGCTCAAAAAAGGCCAGAAACAAAACTTTCTTCTGAAACACGTCAGTCTATTCTTGATCTGAGAAATGAAGGCTATTCCATGTGAGAAATTGCCAAGAAACTGAAGATCTTGTACAGCGCTGTGTACCACTCCCTTCACAGAACAGTGCAAACTGGCTCTTACAGAGTAGTGGGAGGCCCCGGTGCACAACTGAGCAAGAGGAAAAGTACATCAGTGTCTAGTTTGAGAAACAGACGCCTCACAAGTCCTCAACTGGCAGCTTCATTAAATGGTACCCGCAAAACACCAGTCTCAATGTCAACAGTGAAGAGACGACTCCCGGATGCTGGCCTACTAGACAGCTCCAGTGTCGGTGTTCTTTTGCCCATTTTTTTTTTTTTTTTTTTTTTTTTATATATTTTTTTTATTGGCCAGTCAAAGACGTAGCTTTTTCTTTGCAACTTTGCCTAGAAGGCCAGTTAAAAATATAAATAATTCTCAGCTAAAAGTCAGAGGAACAGCACATAATAGCATCCCAATTCATAGGCCTACACTACAAATTTAACATTTTGACACATCTGGTTAGTAGGCTATATAATCAGTTAAATGTCAATAACATGGCCTAATATGATTACATTGATAAAATCACCAATGTCTCTGTTTATTTTTGTGTGTTGAGTGGAGAAAAACATCTTGCAATCAAAATAAAATGTTGGACTGGAAACGTCTCAAAAGAAAGGAGGGTGATGAAAATAGAAGTTCTAGGGAAGACTGGACAGATAAATAGGCATTCTTAACATATTTCTCCAACATCAAACCAGTGTCTTGTTTGGAATGCTGACATGCCTAGTTAAATAAAGGTGAAATAAAAAAATACAAAATAAATTGCTGTTTGCAAATTATTTAATCTTAGACATCCTTATGAATGTAAGGTTGGCACTTTCAAAAGTTACCTCGCGTGCAAATACAGGAGGTCCCTTACTGGGCAGAAAGGAATTGTACTTAAACCCCTGCATCGGAGAGTTACTATGTTGCAATCACTATGCAGCAAGCTGTCTATAGTAGAGTCTCTTACTAATAATGACACATGGCACAACCCCACAATTGTTACAATTACAATAGAAATAACACGTTAACATATTTAACATATTTAATATTCCCGTAGAACTGTAAAAAGAGTGAGATCGTTTGAGCTTTGGAAACAAGTGCTTTCATAAATGCGGGCCTCGTTTTGCTGGATAAGTTTGCAATAAGTTTTCTGCCAATGACCCAACCTTAACGAATTTTGTTTATTTACATATCAAATTTGATTGTCCAACATCATTTTCAGCATTTCTTCATTTCGTGGCCTCTCCTCTGCTGTGGTGCTGCATTGCAGTCAGCGATGTTTTCTGTCCACGGTCCTGAAATCAAATCAAAGATACCCAGCATTTCCACAAACTTCAGTAAGTTCCCATTATTTGGCTCATTCAGCCTGTCCGTGGTCCCACGTAGCGCAATATTCTGGGTGGTTATTAACAGCTATGAGCTTCTGCAGCACCTGCTGCCAATGGAGAGTATCTCCGTCAATAGCCCGTTGGGCTTGGGCATCGATAGTTTGCTTGGACACCGGCCTGATCTGCAGTTCCTTCCACCTCTGGAAACTCTAGGCGGTCATGCGACTTCTCATGCGAACTGATGAGGTGGCACAGATTCTTCCAGTCCCTGGTTCCATCCCTGACCAGCGCAAATTTGCCCTGGTGTGAAAAAGATTTGCAGCTAAAACAGAAGGCGGCATCGTTTTGCTTGGAATAAACGAGCCATGGTATCACCACTCTCTCCCCGTTCCCCATCCTCCTATTGTAGTGGGCCACCAAAAAATCTTAGTGCCTCTCATCTCTTGGGAAATTCCCCTCCTAATCCTGAGGTGGCCCAGCCTGCCATAACATATCCCGTAAAGATCCATTCATATATTTTGGTACATCATATATTTTGAAACACTTCAGCAGCAAATCTCTTTGGCTTAGAGATTGTGCCTCTTTTCTAAGGAGTTTTTAAAAATATATATTCGCTTCCTGATAGTTTTTACCTCTTAGAATCTGTAGCTTACTTTTATCTGAAATTATTTCCACTAGTACAGTGAGGGGAAAAAAGTATTTGATCCCCTGCTGATTTTGTACGTTTTCCCACTGACAAAGAAATGATCAGTCTATAATTTTAATGGTAGATTTATTTGAACAGTGAGAGACAGAATAACAAAAATATCAAGAAAAACGCATGTCAAAAATGTTAGAAATTGATTTGCATTTTAACAGGGAAATAAGTATTTGACCCCCTCTCAATCAGAAAGATTTCTGGCATCTTTTATACAGGTAACGAGCTGAGATTAGGAGCACACTCTTAAAGGGAGTGCTCCTAATCTCAGTTTGTTACCTGTATAAAAGACACCTACCTGTCCACAGAAGCAATCAATCAGTCAGATTCCAAACTCTCCACCATGGCCAAGACCAAAGAGCTCTCCAAGGATGTCAGGGACAAGATTGTAGACCTACACAAGGCTGGAATGGGCTACAAGACCATCGCCAAGCAGCTTGGTGAGAAGGTGACAACAGTTGGTGAGATTATTCGCAAATGGAAGAAACACAAAAGAACTGTCAATCTCCCTCGGCCTGGGGCTCCATGCAAGATCTCACCTTGTGGAGTTGCAATGATCATAAGACCTAGAGGTCGACTGATTATGATTTTTCAACGCCGATACCGATTATTGGAGGACCAAAAAAAATCGATGCCGATTAATCGGCCGATTTTTTCCCCCCCTTATTTATTTGTAATAATGACAATTACAACAATACTGAATGAACACTTATTTTAACTTAATATAATACATCAATGTTCAATCATGTTCAATTTGGTTTAAATAATGCAAAAACTAAGTGTTGGAGAAGAAAGTAAAAGTGCAATATGTGCCATGTAAAAAAGCTAACGTTTAATTTCCTTGCTCAGAACATGAGAACATATGAAAGCTGGTGGTTCCTTTTAACATGAGTCTTCAATAATCCCAGGTAAGAAGTTTGAGGTTATAGTTATTATAGGAATTATAGGACTATTTCTCTCTATACGATTTGTATTTCATATACCTTTGACTATTGGATGTTCTTATAGGCACTTTAGTATTGCCAGTGTAACAGTATAGCTTCCTCGCTCCTACCTGGGCTTGAACCAGGAACACATCGACAACAGCCACCCTCGAAGCAGCATTACCCATGCAGAGCAAGGGGAACAACCACTCCAAGTCTCAGAGCGAGTGACGTTTGAAACGCTATTAGCGCACACCCGCTAACTAGCTAGCCATTTCACATCGGTTACACCAGCCTAATCTTGGGAGTTGATAGGCTTGAAGTCATAAACAGCGCAATGCATTGCGAAGGGCTGCTGGCAAAACGCACGGAAGTGCTGTTTTGAATGAATGCTCACGAGCATGCTGGTGCCTACCACCGCTCAGTCAGACTGCTCTATCAGATCATAGACTTAATTATAATATAATAAACACACAGAAATACGAGCCTTAGGTTATTAATATGGTCGAATCCGGAAACTCATCTCGAAAACAAAACGTTTTTTTCTTTCAGTGAAATACGGAACCATTCCGTATTTAATCTAACGGGTGGCATCCCTAAGTCTAAATATTCCTGTTACATTGCCCAACCTTCAATGTTATGTCATAATTATGTAAAAATCTGGCAAATTAGTTCGCAACGAGCCAGGCGGCCCAAACTGTTGCATATACCCTGACTCTGCGTGCAATGAACGCTAGAGATGTCACACAATTTCATGTTAGCAGGCAATATTAACTAAATATATAAAATATATACTTGTTTATTGATTTTAAAGAAAAGCATTGATGTTTATGGTTAGGTACATTGGTGCAACGACAGTGCTTTTTCCGTGAATGCGCTTGTTAAATCAACACCCGTTTGGCGAAGTAGGCTGTGATTCAATGATAAATTAACAGGCACTGTATCGATTATATGCAACGCAGGACACGTTAGATAAACTAGTAATATCATCAACCATGTGTAGTTAACTAGTGATTATGTTAAGATTGATAATTTTTTATAAGATAAGTTTAATGCTAGCTAGCAACTTACCTTGGCTTCTTGCTGCCCTCGCGTAACAGGTAGTCAGCCTGCCATGCAGGCTCCTCGTGGAGTGCAATGTAAGGCAGGTGGTTAGAGCGTTGGACTAGTAACCGGAAGGTTGCAAAAACGAATCCCCGAATCCCCCCTGAACAAGGCAGTTAACCCCTGTTCCTAGGCCGTCATTGAAAATAAGAATGTGTTCTTAATCTGACTTGCCTAGTTAAATAAAGGTGTAAAAAAATTTAAAAAAAAATACATCGGCAAATCGGTGGCCAAAAATACCGATTGTTATGAAAACTTGAAATCGGCCCTAATTAATCGGCCATTCCGATTAATCGGTCGACCTCTAATAAGAACGGTGAGGAATCAGCCCAGAACTACACGGGAGGATCTTGTCAATGATCTCAAAGCAGCTGGGACCATAGTCACCAAGAAAACAATTGGTAACACACTACGCTGTGAAGGACTGAAATCCTGCAGCGCCCGCAAGGTCCCCCTGCCCGTCTGAAGTTTGCCAATGAACATCTGAATGATTCAGAGGACAACTGGTGAAAGTGTTGTGGTCAGATGAGACCAAAATGGAGCTCTTTGGCATCAACTCAACTCGCCGTGTTTGGAGGAGGAGGAATGCTGCCTATGACCCCAAGAACACCATCAAACATGGAGGTGGAAACATTATGCTTTGGGGGTGTTTTTCTGCTAAGGGGACAGGACAACTTCACCGCATCAAAGGGACGATGCACAGGGCCATGTACCGTCAAATCTTGGGTGAGAACCTCCTTCCCTCAGCCAGGGCATTGAAAATGGGTCGTGAATGGGTATTCCAGCATGACAATGACCCAAAACACACGGCCAAGGCAACAAAGGAGTGGCTCAAGAAGATGCATATTAAGGTCCTGGAGTGGCCTAGCCGGTCTCCAGACCTTAATCCCATAGAAAATCTGTGGAGGGAGCTGAAGGTTCGAGTTGCCAAACGTCAGCCTCGAAACCTTAATTCACTTGGAGAAGATCTGCAAATAGGAGTGGGACAAAATCCCTCCTGAGATGTGTGCAAGCCTGGTGGCCAACTACAAGAAACGTCTGACCTCTGTGATTGCCAACAAGGGTTTTGCAACCAAGTTTTTCTGGATTTTTTTTGTTGTTATTCTGTGTCTCACTGTTCAAATAAACCTACCATTAAATTTATAGACTGATCATTTCTTTGTCAGTGGGCAAACGTACAAAATCAGCAGGGGATCAAATACTTTTTCCCCCCACTGTAGCTAGCTAATATTATCAGGCTAGGTTAGGCTACTGCCTTAATCACTAATCCTCTTCATCACACACAAACATTGAAATACAATAGTTTAATTGGCAGATTCATTTTTATCAATGTTTCACAATTGGATAATTCTGTAAAAACACACGCATATCACCATTGCTACCAAGGATACTGGGAGTGAACTTCGCGAGAAACAGGAATGGGGTGGGGGCTGGAACTGCAGCAACCGCTACCAGCTGGTGGCAAGGCAACCGCCTAATGGGGGGGGCAAGGCAACCGCCTAATGGGGGGGGCAACGCAACCGCCTAATGGGGGGGGGCAAGGCAACCGCCTAATGGGGGGGCAAGGCAACCGCCTAATGGGGGGGGGCAAGGCAACCGCCTAATGGGGGGGGGCAACGCAACCACCTAATGGGGGGGGGGCAAGGCAACCCCCTAATGGGGGGGGCAAGGCAACCGCCTAATGGGAGGGCCAGCCCTGGTAACGGATGAGAGGAGCGAGAAGCGAACTGCTCCTAATGGCGATGCCTTAGCAAGCAGCGCTGCTTATCTCGCCAGTTCAGCATCACCACCGGCACTTCCACTAGCTAGTAGGTCACCCCTTACAATTGCAATCAGTCGATATAAACGACAACTATCATCAGAAATCACGCAATATGAATTAGACAGTGGGGCGCCGCCTGACCCACTAGTTGGCCATAAGGTTAAAATCAACGTTTACATATCGTGGCGTAGATACTGTATTGACAATGACACAATAACATTTCCAGCATGGCCGACAACCTGACCTCCCTTTCCCGCCATATGGCAATTCATAAATAATAAGTGAGCTTTGCATTTGCAGCTCTTAAATGAATAAAAACATTATAAACGTAGTTTTAAACGACACCTCTGAACGAGCTCCGGCAACTCGTGGACCAGCTGGCGAGCTTGACTGACATTGCTAGCCCGCGGGCGCGTTCCAGGTTGCAGGTCAAAACAGGTTGGTTTATTGCTAGGCTGCGGTTGCGTTGCTCGCCCGCGGGCGCGTTGCATGTCGACACGGGTGCGTACCAGGTGGACTTCATTGCTTCTTTATGGGTGTATTACAACGGATAGTTAACATTACAGATTAGCATAATTGGTTCAGATTATTTGATGATTGTTGGCCTCTATTATTTATTTTTTACAAATCCCAAATCACTAATGTGATTCATCTTTTCAACCACTTAGTTCGGTGCGCTAAATAAAGGTTTGAACGAAAACCTACACTCCCATTCAAACACAGAATCCTATACTGGATTTTCTCCAGATTTATGGCCACGCAAGGCTAGTGTTGAACAAATCAGCTAACCACATACTGGTGGTGTTCCTGCCTGATTACGTTGAAGAAGTTGCATTGCATCAACCAATGGTTGTGCGCCACGTCTTCGACTGTCAGGCATTACGTTGCTATAGCATAAGATGTGGTTAGCTGATATGTCAAATACCTATCCAAGCTTTGCGAGATCTTGCAGGAGTCATTCCTGTAGTTAGGCAGGAATGCCACCCATATGATATAGCGGTATAGCAATCTAATGCCCGACTGTGCAGTCGATGACGTGGCATGCAAATGACGTACTATGCAACTATTGGTCGATGCAATGCATTATCTGCAATGTTCTAGGTCAGGGCCTGGAACATTACCCTCAACTAGCTGAATCAGGTATGTAACCTTTATTTAACTAGGCAAGTCAGGTATGTTAGGTTAGGGTTGGACTGAATACCTGCAGGATGGTAGATCTCCAGGAAGAGGGTTAGGTAGGTCTGTTGTAACCTATGTAAGTACTAGGTCGTATTTATTGGTGCAGACCGTAGCAGAATTCCCTTTTGCAATAGACAACTAAAAACAAGCATTTCTTATAGGACAAGTTCAGGTAGTCTCTTACAGTTTCAGTCCATTTTCATTCTGTTTGGTGCCTATTGAATACGACACTGTACTGCCTCCAACCAAGTCTTAGGCTTTTGTGGGCATAGTGCCCCACGACGTTGACCGATGGCCGACCCAGATCCTACTTTATGAATTCAGAAAGACTGCCACTGCTCACGGGAATGATCAAAAGGAATGATGTGATGGACTGGTCATGGTCTCCCATCTCATCTGTGTGTAGTGTTAGATGGTCTGTTACACTGGTCGCAGCACGACTCTTTATTGCCACACAATCAGAGTTGGTGGTCATTTATTTTCTTTGTACAGCATGATGGGTAAAAACTCTCACAAGGTTTTAGTTAGAATTTATTAGTAGACAAGTAGAACATTTTAAAGGCACAGTGTGAATTACATTGACTCTTGAATTGCAAGAGACAAAACAATATAGAACAGCAAAAATACATGAAAAAACAGACATTATACAGCTGTGCCAGGAAAATAACCTCTCCCTCAACGTCAACAAAACGAAAGAGCTGATTGTGGACTTCAGGAGACAGCAGAGGAAGCACGCCCCCATCTACATCGACGGGACCGCAGTGGCGGAAGTGAAAAGCTTCAAGTTTTTCGGTGTACACATCACTGACAATCTGAAATGGTCCACCCACACAGACAATGTGGTGAAGAAGGCACAACAGTGCCTCTTCAACCTAAGACCCTTACAAACTTTTACAGATGCACCATTGAGAGCATCTTGTAGGGCTGTATCACAGCCTGGTACAGCAACTGCACCACCTGCAACATCAGGCCTCTCCAGAGGGTTGTGTGGTCTGCCAAATGCATCTGCGAGGGCCTACACTGCCTGCCCTCCAGGACACCTATGGCACCTGATGTCACAGGAAGGCAAAAAAGATCATCAAGGACATCAACCACCTGAGCCACGACATGTTCACTCCACTATCATCCAGAAGGCAAGGTCAGTACAGGTGCATCAAAGCTGGGACCGAGAGACTGAAAAACAGCTTCTATCTCAAGGCCATCAGACTGTTAAATAGCCATCACTAGCCGGCCTCCACCCAGTACCCTGTCCTGAACTTAGTCAGCTTCACGAGCCGGTTACTCAACCATGCACCTTAGAGGCTGCTGCCCTATGTACAGTTGAAGTCGGAAGTTTACATACACCTTAGCCAAATACATTTAAATTCAGTTTTTCACAATTCCTGACATTTAATCCTAGTAAAAATTCCCTGTCTTAGGTCAGTTAGGATCACCACTTTATTTTAAGAATGTGAAATGTCAGAATAATATTAGAGAGAATTATTTATTTCAGCTTGTATTTATTTCATCACATTCCCAGTGGGTCAGAAGTTTACATACACTCAATTCGTATTTGGTAGCATTGCCTTTTAAATTGTTTAACTTGGGTCAAACGTTTCAGATAGCCTTCCACAATCTTCCCACAATAAATTGGGTGAATTCTGGCCCATTCCTCTTGACAGAGCTGGTGTAACAGAGTCAGGTTTGTAGGCCTCATTGCTCGCACACGCTTTTTCAGTTCTGCCCACAAATATTCTATGGGATTGAGGTCAGGGCTTTGTGATGGCCACTCCAATACCTTGACTTTGTTGTCCTTAAGCCATTTTGCCACAACTTTGGAAGTATGCTTGGGGTCATTGTCAATTTGGAAGACTAATTTGCGACCAGTCCCTCCTGCAGCAAAGCACCACCACAACATGATGCTGCCACCCCCGTGCTTCACGGTTGGGATGGTGTTCTTTGGCTTGCAAGCCTCCCCCCTTTTCTTCCAACCATAACGATGGTCATTATGGCCAAACGGTTCTATTTTTGTTTCATTAGACCAGAGGACATTTCTCCAAAAAGTACGATCTTTGTCCCCATGTGCAGTTGTAAACCGTAGTCTGGCTTTTTTATGGCGGTTTTGGCGCAGTGGCTTCTTCCTTGCTGAGCGGCCTTTCAGGTTATGTCGATATAGGACTCGTTTACTGTGGATATAGATAATTTTGTACCTGTTTCCTCCAGCATCTTCACAAGGTCCTTTGCTGTTGTTCTGGGATTGATTTTCACTTTTCGCACCAAAGTACATTTATCTCTAGGAGACAGAACACGTCTCCTTCCTGAGCGGTATGACGGCTGCGTGGTCCCATGGTGTTTATACTTGCGTACTATTGTTTGTACAGATGCATTTGGAAATTCCTCCCAAGGATGAACCAGACTTATGGAGGTCTCCAAATATTTTCCTGATAATAATGTGAAGTGCAAGGCCTTATCTTTATTTGCTAAACAACTTTGGTCAGATTTTTTTTTGTTCAGGAGTCGCACTCAATTTCTGCTGATGCCAACTTTTGGAAGTGATAATGTGGCAACGATATTTGTGTTTGCTTTTTTGAGAATGATGAGTTGCTTGAATCTGTAGAGAAACATATACAGTGCTTCATTGGTTATCCAAATTTCCCAATTCGTTATTATTGATAGGAGGGGACTTTAATATCACTATAGATCATTTAACAGATAGATGGCCACCAGGTAGGCCAACCAATCAGAATTTGGGTTTAAACTTTTTATGGAAAAGTTTGATCTCGCAGATATATGGAGAGAGAGGTTTCCAACATATCATTCACTTGGAGTAATAAAACAGGTTCCAGATAGTTCAGAATATATTTTTTCCTTATATCGAAATGTATTGATAGTGAGTGTGTTACTACAAATATTTGTACTACTCCCCTCACACACCATAGGGCCATTTACATTGATATCAAAATATTTACCCCTGATACTAACCTTGGTAGAGCATTCTACTGGAAGCAAAATAGCTCCTTATTATAGTTGAGTTTGAGGTAAAAAAAAAAAAATCTGCTCTCACATTTTTGGGAAAGAGCTTGTTTAGAAAAATCTTATTGCAAGAACTGGGAGCTCTTTAAATTTGAAGTGGCCAAATACTTTAGAAAATAAAATCTTCTTGCTAAGACCAGAAGAGCTGAGGAGGAAAAGGTGATCATTAAGATAACTTCCCTTTCTCAGAGGTCCTCAGCGAGCCTCTCAGGGGAGGAGAGATGGAACTGATTTATAATTGAAAATTACATTTATGAAGATTTTATACTATTTTGGAGAGATGTACTGCTTGGATTCTTTACCTACGATAGAAATAAGTTGAAACAATTTTATGTAATTGATTTCATTATTCTTTTGGCCAAATTTCATATTCGCAAATGTAATTTTAGAAACAAAACACCACATTTTCATACCTCGCAAAAAGAAAAACTATATTTTAAGAAAATTAAATACTCTGCCAACAAGAAAGCTGTTCGACTCTAAATTAATATATGTGCACCTTAACAGTTAAAAAAAAAAAATCTTACTTCCTGAAACAGCTAGTCATTTCCTTCACAACCACACGACGCGTCGCTGTTGCTCTGGAGAGCACCTGCTGTTCTTTTGATAGCGTTTGCCAAGTAGTTGTAGCGTCTCTACTACGTTCAACTTTGACAAAGAAAGCAAGAACAGGCGAAACAATGGCGAATGCCCATCGCGCCAACGTCCTGGTTACCTCCTGTTTGAAAACGCCGGTAGACCCACATACCAAGGCTCCGTTGGCGTTGTATGAAAGGCAGCGAGCCCTTCCATGTTCGTCAGCAGCTGGTCATATTGACAATCGAGAATACGAAAAAGAGGTAAGATATCGGCAGATGAGTATTGTATTTGAAAGCTGAGCTAAGCAATCAAGAAATATTCTGAAATGATTGGTTGAAATGCAGCATAAGGTTTGAAAGAGGACTGGAGCACCATCCAACACTTGGCAAGATGCCATTCATCCCACTAACCAATCCATCAACGTTATATGTTACCTTCAATCTTTATGTTGATCTGGAGAGGAATGGAATCAGTTGCACATAGGAACCTAACATGTTTTTTCTTTTTACATTCATGATTCAAAATTCCATAATGGGCTAATTCTTTTGTCCTCCCTCATTGATATGCTAGATGGCTTTGTCATAGAACATATTGATCATACATTGCTACCAAACATCTAAGTCGATGTTAGTAGGCCTAATGTATATCCTATGATACTGGATAGTGATGTAAATTAAGTGGAGAATCCATTCATTCATATCTTTAATGTCACTCATGTTAAAGATTGGGACAATTCAGGTCAAGCATGTATTTATGTCGGTGGATTCTCATAAATCCATGTTGTTCTCAAATGTTACTACAGAGATTTGACTGTTTTCAGGTCAACCTGCCTGTGTGGGAGAGGATTTAACCTGTATAACTTGTTACTGGCCTATTTTTGGCTTCCCTCATTTACTAGATTATGCTGACGTCACAGTGCCAGTAATCCTAAATGCTTCATTTCCTTTGGACAATATTATTTCAAATCCCATTTATTTTTCCTCACTGGACACGGATCTTACCTACATCTGGGCATCTCAAAAAATAAATAAATTAGAAAGTACATTCATTTTTATCTGGCTTGTGCTGTAATCAGTAGGATACTAGTTAGAATTGCTTGTCCAAGCTTTAGACATATTTTCTTAATAGTTGTAAATGTATGATTTGATCTCATCCATTCATCACCCCAAGAAAAAAAGATGGAGATGGTTGGGGGCAGAGCAGCTAGTGTGAAAGTTGAACACACTCCTTCCATTATCACCCACATTCTGTGCGTGACCATATTGGATAGGTCATCCAAACCCACAGAGCTGGGGATAATGAGCTTAGGCCTCAAGTAGCCATCTCATGTTATGTTCTACTCTACACACTTCGTATTAGGCCTATGCCTTAACCATCCACAATATGTCCAGTCATCAGTAGTACTCTTACATGATGATACACTTCCATACATTTGGCATATTAACACAAATGGGGCCACCCATTCAAGAAATATCTGAAAGTCATAGAAATACAGGTGAAAGGCTCTTTCTTCCATGCAACTATAATCCTATCCAAGATACCCGTTGCTTCCAATGGCTTACTTAAGGGATAATGCCAGAGAAGCCGGTGTTTGGAGGATATATTGGCACGGGTGTTAGGTCTGAGACAAAGTCGATATTACATTTGACCAATAATGTCCTTTGTAGGCTACTTGTATTATTTGTATAGACTGTATTCCAGACACATGCTCCACAATCCGTGCACAACGTAAATGTTTTTTGCTTCATTTTCCTCATGACTTTCTTTGACTTCTCAGCTGCAGTATGACGACTCGGGGTCTGAGTACGGGGATGGGGATGTCCCCGGGAAGGGCAGCCCCCTGATTATCAAAGACTTCCGAGTGACAGGGGATCACATCGACTTGCGTGAGTTCTACTTCTCCAACGAAGAGTACTATCGTAAGCTGGAGGAGCTGAAGAGGGCCCACCTCCGCACCATGGCTGAGCTAGAGGGCATGTACCGCAAGAAGCTGGAGCTCAAAGGCACACCACCCTCAGAAAATGTGCAGGGGGCACAGGCACACAGGTGTGTTGTTGCTCTTGTTTGGAATTTGTTGTTTTTCTTGATTAACCACCAAGATAATAAGCTGAAGTTGGTAGGGTACATTTTCTTCTCCTGGAGTGTACTGTACTCAGCGTCTACCATTTCTAACGTGTCAATTAATATTAGAAGGGTGTAAACATTTTGTTCTCTCACCAGATCATACTTGAAGATCAGCCCCATGCCCGTGAGGCATCTGAGGAAGGCCCACTCTGCTCTGGAGCTGAGGAGGGGCTCTGGGCTGTCGGACACATCTGACGAGGAAGGTACTGTCGACAACAATGTGGAGAAGGGTCTGCAGTCTTCCCCCAAAGAGCACATCAAGAACATGTGGCAGGACTTCAAGCTGTCGCCTCGCAAGTGCCACCCGTCCACATCCTCCCACCAGAGCCTCATTGGGGTCCACAAGAACGGCGTCAAGGTTAAGGACCGGAAGCAAGGGCGAAAAGATGTCGAACACGAGCCTTGGAAACCCAGAGTGACCGTCCCCAAGCCATTCCACATGACGCTGCGGGAGAACCAGAAGCACCAGAAAGGTGTCAAGACACGGTCAGAGATCGAGCTGGAGAACACGGCCCTACGGAAGCAGCTGGAGGAGCTGACAGAATGCCAGCGCAAGTTCCGTGCCAGCTCCGTACCAGCCCACGTGCGCCTGCCCCTGTATGAGGAGCTCCAAGAACGCGATGAGGCACGGCGGGCCATGCGGGAGCAGCAGCGTCTGTGTTCCACCCAGCAGCCCTTCAGTTTCCTGGAGCGCGAACGTCTCAAGAGGGAGCAGAGAGAGGAGCAGCTCCGCAACCTCCAGCCAGACAGCAAGGAGAGAGTCCGACCATTCAGGGCCAAGCCCGTGCCCAAGGCGGTGTACGAGGCGGCGTCGGGCGAGCAACTGAAGGAAGAGCAGCTGTACCGCGCCATCAAGATGCAGATGAGGGCCCAGGAGCTGCTCCATAGTGCCTCCATGCCACCCAGCATGCTAGCACGCCACCTTAGCGAAAGGAAGTGGGCCAAGGATGAAGCCAGGGGGGACACCGCTGGATCTGAGGATGACAACAGTGCCTCTTATAGGCCAAAGATAAATACGGAGGTGCCCGACTTCGACGCCAGCTACAGGAGGTTCAAGAAGCAGCTGGAGAGCCGGCGCGACTTGAAACCTTTGACGACATGCGAGCCGTTCCAGCTCCGGACGTCACAGATCCCCTCTCACCGCGAACGCATCCTGGCCGACATCGAGAAGGAGCAGATGAGTCCGCGGGCCAAGCGCTGGCCTTACATCAGCATAACTGGGCACGTCCGTTCACACAACTCTAGCCTCTGCTCCTCCCTCTCAGGCAGTCTGGAACAGCTGCCAGCCAAAGTCACCGATGCCAGCAAAAAACGGCAAGAGGCCGTGAGGTACTACCCACATAGAATAGCAAGGGGCGTCTCCTTTTTAGACGAGCTAGTGAGCGCTTCAGAATTTAGTTGCTCTTTTTAGGAATAGTTACGCCCTGAAAGTTGAAACTCTTGTCTGTTGAATCCTGTGGACTTCCTATCCCCTGTGGACTTCCTATACACTCCCAGCTCCAAAACAACCAAATGCCCAACCTCTAACATTATTACCCTCCTAGTCATACTTCTAGTGTCATTGGCCTTCATTTTCCCTTTTGACAAAGTCCTTCCTCCACCCATGCCTTCCTGTCATCGATGACTGCCTTGTCTCCTTGAGTAGAAAGGTACTTGAGCAGAGAAAGAAGGCGGAGGAAGAGGAAGCGAGATGGAGTGAGAGACAGAAGCAGAGAGAGAAGAAGCTTGCGAAGGTGGTTTCGAAGCGCGCCCAGGCCAACGACACCCATGTGCCCCTCTCTCAGACCAACCAGTCCAAGCTCAAGCAGTTCAGGTACCCATAGAAACCCATAACATTACAATTATACTTGTAGCAACCCAGAAACTCACCCTGCCTGAGACCAGTACGAACACCTACTCCACAGCCCGCCGCACATTTTCATATGGAAGTTGTGAGTGGAATTGCAAACCTAAAGTGTTAATTTAACACTATTAAAAAGACTGAACCGAACATTGCCTCAATAGTCTCAATTGTGACGCTTTTTGTAGTTTATTATTTTGAAGAATATGGATGGATCTCTTCATTGTTTTTATAAGACATTAAAAACATACTAATGTGTGGATACCCTTTTGTTCCTTATCCCAATTTCAGTTTTAAGTAATTGTTTAGGAGTGATTTCCATATCAGTAACAGTAAGCTGCGGTTGTAAAAGTGATGTTTTTGTTGAATAGGTCTGGGTTGAGGGTTATTTCAGGGCTGAGGGTTGTGGGATCACAGGGGTGAGAGGTTGTCTGTGTGTTTCAAACAGAAAGCAGGACTTTCAGCGCAGGAAGGAGTACAAGGAGGAGATGAGGGAGATCCAGGAGAGAGTGAAGGGGAGGCCTCTGCTGTTGGAGCAGGTCGCACAGGTGAGCCTGAAACGCCCCCCCCCCCCCACACACACACACACACGTGGAATGACATGGGTTGCATTTCAGTAGTTATAAGTGTCTTCCTTTCCTCATCTCCTCACACCACTCATTCACACAATAAATATATATTGCATGAATAATACATGTATGACTGACTGTTTTCCCATCACTGGTCATGGTGTATGCTATTTTTCACTTCTGTCTGTTGACAGATGAATGCCAAACACGCTGCAGAGAAGCACTACACAGACACCCTGCGAGGCTGTGGAGTGAGTGAGGACTTTGTCAGTGGCAAGGTGCTCAAGTCCCAGTGGCCAGGTGGCCAAGACTCTGCATCCAGGACCTCCTTCTCCAGTGACTCCAAACAAAGGTAGACTTCTGGCTCAATGACGGTGAATTATACATTTTGTAAACATACTGCATTAGTCAAAATCTCTACAAAGACAATACAGTATCACGTTGCCAAAAAAGCGTTTTAGGCCGACTTCATCACCTGTGCTGTGGTCTTAGATCTTGTATACAGTATTACAGTCTCAGATGGTGGTAGTGAATAGACATACAGTGGGGGGAAAAAAGTATTTGATCCCCTGCTGATTTTGTACGTTTGCTCACTTAAAGAAATTATCAGTCTATAATTTTAATAGTAGGTTTATTTGAACAGCGCGAGACAGAACAACAATAAAAAAATCCAGAAAAAGGCATTTCAAAAATGTTATAAAATGATTTGCATTTTAATGAGGGAAATAATTATTTGACCCCTCTGCAAAACATGACTTAGTACTTGGTGGCAAAACCCTTGTTGGCAATCACAGAGGTCAGACGTTTCTTGTAGTTGGCCACCAGGTTTGCACACATCTCAGGAGGGATTTTCTCCCACTCCTCTTTGCAGATCTTCTCCAAGTCATTAAGGTTTCGAGGCTGACGTTTGGCAACTCGAACCTTCAGCTCCCTCCACAGATTTTTTTATGGGATTAAGGTCTGGAGACTGGCTAGGCCACTCCAGGACCTTAATGTGCTTCTTCTTGAGCCACTCCTTTGTTGCCTTGGCCGTGTGTTTTGGGTCGTTGTCATGCTGGAATACCCATCCACGACCCATTTTCAATGCCCAGGCTGAGAGGAGGTTCTCACCCAAGATTTGACGGTACATGGCCCCGTCCATCGTCCCTTTGATGCAGTGAAGTTGTCCTGTCCCCTTAGCAGAAAAACACCCCCAAAGCATAATGTTTCCACCTCCATGTTTGACGGTGGAGATGGTGTTCTTGGGGTCATAGGCAGCATTCCTCCTCGTCCAAACACGTTGAGTTGATGTCAAAGAGCTCCATTTTGGTCTCATCTGACCACAACACTTTCACCAGTTGTCCTCTGAATCATTCAGATGTTCATTGGCAAACTTCAGACGGGCATGTATATGTATTCTTGAGCAGGGGGACCTTGGGGGCACTGCAGGATTTCAGTCCTTCACGGCATTGTGTGTTACCAATTGTTTTCTTGGTGACTATGGTCCCAGCTGCCTTGAGATCATTGACAAGATCCTCCCGTGTAGTTCTGGGCTGATTCCTCACCGTTCTCATGATCATTGCAACTCCACGAGGTGAGATCTTGCATGGAGCCCCAGGCCGAGGGAGATTGACAGTTCTTTTGTGTTTCTTCCATTTGCGAATAATCGCACCAAATGTTGTCACCTTCTCACCAAGCTGCTTGGCGATGGTCTTGTAGCCCATTCCAGCCTTGTGTAGGTCTACAATCTTGTCCCTGACATCCTTGGAGAGCTCTTTGGTCATGGCCATGGTGGAGAGTTTGGAATCTGATTGATTGATTGCTTCTGTGGACAGGTGTCTTTTTTACAGGTAACAAGCTGTGGTTAGGAGCACTCCCTTTGAGAGTGTGCTCCTAATCTCAGCTCGTTACCTGTATAAAAGACACCTGGGAGCCAGAAATCTTTCTGATTGAGAGGGGGTCAAATACTTATTTCCCTCATTAAAATGCTAATCAATTTATAACATTTTTGACATGCGTTTTTCTTTTCTTTTTTGTTGTTATTCTGTCTCTCACTGTTCAAATAAACCTACCATTAAAATTATAGACTGATCCTTTCTTTGTCAGTGGGCAAACGTACAAAATCAGCAGGGGATCAAATACTTTTTTCCCCCCACTGTAATACATAATATATTTAACACAGTCGTAAAGTTACTCATAATCAATAGAAATATTATTTCAAAGTAGTTGAGCCATGTGTAAGGGATAATCAATGAGGGCTATGCGCTCTGTAGAAAATAATGAAAGACATGGATGTTGTATATTATTTTGCAGAGAATGCATAGAGCCCAGAGTTTATTATCCCTTTTATACATGGCTATAATGTTCACATTTGCCACTAGAAATGTGTTCATTTGCAGGTAGAAATGTGTTCAAAATCCACTGAAATAGCTAGCAAATGTACTAGATAGCTACAGTAGTTGCCTTGGTAACGAAACAAACATACTTGCTAGTTTAGCTATCCAAACCATCAGTTTTAGCGCAGAATAACTGATGAATGTACGAACACTCAATACCGGTTGAGTATGGCTGGTGTCAGTAAACGTCGGCAAAAAGGCGTAATTAAGTTGTTGCCAGCAGTACAGTTACAATCACCAACGATCTGGATAACATGAAAACAGCCTAACCAGCTCTGCTAGGGCAAGTAAAATGGTCTGAGTGAGTTGTTTTCTCATTTGTAGCTAGCAGTTAGATTGGGTGCTTGACTGCGGTTGCAGTGGCGGTTCTAGACCATTTCAACTGGGGGGGCCAAGCTGGGGCCAGTTACATTAGACGTTATTGTTGTCATATTGTTTTATTCACTGCATTGCAGGCATTAGCAGGCAAACGACCATGTTCATAATCATCATCGTTGCCACTGTCTAATAATGGATGTAAAAAAAGAACGATAACAAATTTTTGCTATGTCAAAATTATTTCATACTCCACATTTAGGGGGGCCACAAAGGGGGTCCAAAATTGTTGTCACAGGGGCACTGGCCCCCCCCTCAGAACCGCTAGTGTGCGGTTGTGAGGTCAGAACGCTCGGACCAACGCTTCTCCTTGGCCAGAGCGTCCACTGTGCGCTCTGAATTTACTAACGGACAATCTGACAACACTCCGAATTTACAAACGCCCAGAGTGCACTCTGGCACTCCAGATTGAATTTATGAACACACACTTAGCTTGCTATTATAAGAATTTTTGTTCAACAATGGCAATAATGTTTTCAGTTCGACTTATGTTGCTTTCATAGGCAACTCAAACATAACATGTAAGAATTAACTAAATATATTGAATCCTAGTGTTTTGAAATAATGCACGCTCTAGAATGCACTTCAAGCCATTCAGAAACGAGTATTTAACAATGCCATGGTATAAGAGTTTATATTTTTTTATTTTGTTTTCTCAGTGAAAAGGATGAGACAGATACACCAGCTATTTACAACACGGTCTTCCAGGATGACTACCCAGACAATTATGAAGACAGCTTTGCTGACCAAGAACAGGAAGGAGAGCAGGAGGCTGAGAAAGATGAATTAAAATCCAAAAAAGAGGAAGATGAGGATGAAGGCCATGACGAAGCAGGTCGGGAGAGGGAGGACATTGGGCGTTATTCAGATGATTGCGATTACTCAGATGACCATTACTCAGATGATGATGACCATTACTCAGATGCCAGTGAGCATTACTTGCCCCTGGACGATGAAAAGAATGAAGGGAGTCACATCATCAAAAGGCCAAAGAGTACAGAGAGCAGCCCAAGCTATAGAAGCGGCCAGCACAGCCGAAACAGTCAGAAGTCAGAGAGTGATAGGGAAAACACAGCAATTGCAGACAAGAAAAATGATGAGGATGACTGAAAAGTCAAAGGAGTGCATTTTCTCACACGTAGCTGGACTACATTGTGCGCAAACGTCTACGACACTGACACACAGTGGTAGAGATGCTTCTATTATACAATAGGCTAAATGTATGGTAGGATGCGTGTGTGTGTATGTATGTATGTATAATTTCCTGTTTATTAAAAGAAAGTGGCAAATACAATTTAGTGCGATACATAGACCAGAGTCAATTGTAGTAGGTTATGGTTATACAAATTTTCACATTGAACATGTTAGGGTACTCTTTGTCTTGTGATATCCTACTATGCAGGAAATACAACACTATGACCACTTATTTTTGGATGTTTGTGATACATTTTCTTTAGACATTTGTCAATGTTTTGTGACTTAATATGTGTAGCCTAACATTTGCAATATATTTCAGGATCATACTTTCATTGCATATATACTTAACATTTGGGAACATAAAGGTGTTATGTATTTCATGTACATTATGGGATATTTATATTTCTGTACTTGTCATAAGACAATTTGGCAATAAATCATCATCGACGCACGTTTTATTGGTCACATACACATGTTTAGCAGATGTTATTGCAGGTGTAGCGAAATGCTTGTGTTTCTAGCTCCAACAGTGCATTAATATCTAACAGTTCACAGCAATACACACAACGATGTAAATAAAATAAAAAACTATGAGATGATGAGACAGCCTATAGGGAGGAGGTCAGAGTCCTAGCCGTGTGGTGCCAGGATGACAACCTCTCCCTCAACGTGATCAAGACAAAAGAGATGATTGTGGACTACAGGAAAAGGAGGACCGATCACGCCCCCATTCTCATCAACGGGGCTGTAGTGGAGCAGGTTGAGTGCTTCAAGTTCCTTGGTGTCCACATCACCAACAAACTCATGGTACTCCAGACACACCAAGACAGTCAAGAGGGCACGACAAAGCGCCCCCCCCCCCCCCGGAGCGCCAAGTCTAGGTCCAAAAGGCTTCTTATCAGCTTCTACCCCCAAGCCATAAGACTGCTCAACAGCTAATCAAATGGCTACCCAGACTATTTGCATTGTCCCCCCACCCCCTCTTTTACACTGCTGCTACTCTCTGTTTATTATCTATGCATAGTCACTTTAACTCTACCTACATGTACATATTACCTCAATTATCTCAACTAACCTAACATTGACTCTGTACTGGTACCCCCTGTATCTAGCCTCGCTAGTGTTATTTTACTGCTGCTCTGTTTTTATTTTTTACGTATGTATTTTTTACATAACACTTATTTTTCTTAACTGCATTTTTGGTTAAGGGCTTGTAAGGAAACCTGTTGTATTTGGCGCATGTAACAAATACAATTTCATTTGATACACACAAACCTGAAAGTAAAAGAATGGAATTATTAAGGAAAATATAAATATTAGGATGAGCAATGTCAGTGTGGCATAGATTAAAATACAGTATATACGTATGAGATTAGTAAAGCAGTATGTAAACATTTAAACATTATTAAAATGACTAGTGTTCCATTATTAAAGTGGCCAGTGATTTCAAGTCTATGTACAGTACATAGACTTGAAGTCATTTACCAACCCAAATTGACTATATATGTTTTGGGTGTGTGGACCCCGCAGACCAACGGAAAACACAGCCGCATGGGTACTGAAGGATGGATGTTCATTTTGATTGACAGCATCTTTAGCCCGTAAAATAACAGGACAACCCTTGTACAATTTTAGAACAAACCAATCGGATCACTCAAGGGCGTGCACATAGTCCAAATTTTACGCGGCGCCATGGGCCGAAAAACCTAGATGGAATATCCCAGTCTTAACCGGTTTCAACCGGTCTTGGGTTTGAAGCATGAGATGAAGAGCTAGCGTACACGCTCTTACACAGCCCTGCTATCAAATATTATATACGAATAGAACCAATAATAAACTCAAGATTCTTTTATTTTGTGATTATGAACCGGAATAACGCAATACGTGTGACTCCGTAAATTGTTAGCTAGACAAGGGAAGCTAAGTCATCATTGGCTTGTGCATTAGCAGGCTAACTTGATAACATTTCTCACCGTGAGCAACGGCTTAATCATTGCTAAGATACTTCTAGACTAGTCCGTGGACTTTTATTTGCTATATGGTAAATTGCTAAATGTACATTATCATACTAAAACTTCGCTTCAGTGGCAGGACATACAGCTAACGGCGTGTTATCAGGACATCAATCATTTGGCTAGTTAGCCAGGAAGCTAGCTAGCGAATGTCAACCACACTGGAACGTGTGCCATGAGATAGCCTGACATCCAGCCAGACGAGAGTTGAAAAATAAGAGCAAAAGTCTCTTCTTTTTTTTATTACAACGGAAAGACTAAATAAGGTAAGTTTGGTAGCTAGCTGTTTAGCTCGCTAAATGGGTTGAATTTCTTGAGTTTGGGTAGTGATGTAGCTAACGTTAGCTAATACTAATAGCTTGCTGGCTAACTAGCTTTTTAGCTAGCTGACTGATTTTTATAGCTAAACTAACTTGCTAGCTAGAATTGTTATTAGAATATAGTCGTAATTTAATCATCTTACAGACTTAACATAACTACATTAGCCAAGACGTTAGTTTATGCGACAAGCTAGCTAGACCTGTGTCAACTTTGAGGTCAGTTAATTTAGACGTAGCTAAGTGGTATACACAATAGAGGTAAAGCTAGCTAACAATAGTAAACGCTAAGTTAGCCATAAGTTAAACAGTAACGTTAGCTAGCAAGCTAACGTTATCAACTAGCAATAGCAGCACTCTTGTATCGCTGGATGGAGGGAGGGGTTGCTGTATTGCCGCGTTTACGTGCTTCTCGGAACTGGAAAACTCGGAAATGTACGACTGGTTTAAACCTTGCACGTGTTTAACTACAACCAGTTTACAAGTCGGACATTTTCGATTATCCTGGTCCCGACGAGCACTTGAACGCGCCATAAATACCACTTGTGGTCCATGGTGTCGCAATTGCCCAATCTATTCAAGTTTACAGGCTTGCGAGTGATGTCGCAATTTGTCACACTCAATATTTCGCCATTGTTGTTACGTGGGTGGGTGTAGCCATAGGTAGTAATATAGGGAGTGAAAATAATATCATTGGTCTTCTGGTTAGGTTTTATTTACAGGTCTGTCTGTAGTTAAGTTCTGCCATTTGTTCTCATGTTTCCCTTCACCCCTCCATTCCTAGAGCTCTATGCCAGCAAACATGACAATGTTGGCGGATCATGCAGCAAGACAGCTGCTAGACTTCAGTCAAAAGCTGGACATAAATCTGCTGGACAATGTAGTCAATTCCATGTACTATGACATTGGATCACAGGTGAGCTGCTCCTTGCCCTTCTGCTGCTCTATCATTTGCTACATACTTCAGTCAGATTGCCATCATTGAGGCTGTTTGCAGTGACTTCAAAATCAGGGGTTTTGTACAAAAACAGTGATTGGATCATTTCTAATTGGGTTTGAGTATCAAAGCCAAAGCTGAATTTTCAGTTGCTTTACCCATGTGTGTTCTGGCTCTCGCCCAAACTTTTGGTTTATGGGACCAATCCAACGGCCTAGAATAGCTTTCCATTGTAGAATTTGTCGGGAGTTACTCAGATCCAGACTCATTTACATTTAAGTCATTTAGCAGACGCTCTTATCCAGAGCGACTTAGAAATTTTTGCATTCACCTTATGATATCCAGTGGAACAACCACTTTACAATAGTGCATCTAAATCTTTTAAGGGGGGGGTTAGAAGGATTACTTTATCCTATCCCAGGTATTCCTTAAAGAGGTGGGGTTTCAGGTGTCTCAATAAGGACTCATTGCGAAGAAGAAACTTACGTCAGTAGGCGTGGTGTAGGATTTGGCCGGAGCAAGGAGTTTAAGTAGCCAGACAATTGTACCCCGTTATGACTCAAAATACAAACTTACTTTACTCCCATGTTTGTAAACATAAACAAAGGACGTATAGCCTGAACATGGTTAAAACTGTAACTTTCATATCATGGAAGATCAGTCCTTGCATCCATTGCTCTCTATGAATTTGAGTGTTTACATTTCTCCATCCCTTAGTGGCAGGGTTAATACTTTGTTTCAACTGTGGATTAGACCTTTAACCTCTCTGGGATATGTGGGACGCTAGCGTACCATATGATTGTTAGGTCAGCAACCTAGTCACAAAAAAAACATACAGCCATTTTCCAGCCAAAGAGAGGAGTCACAAAAAGCAGAAATAGAGATAAAATGAATCACTAACCTTTGATGATCTTCATCAGATGGCACTAATAGGACTTCATGTTACACAATACATGTATGTTTTGTTCGATAAAGTATATATTTATAGCCAAAAATCTGTTTACATTGGCGCGTTATGTTAAGTAATGTTTTGCCTCAAACATCCAGTGATTTTGCAGGGAGCCACATCAGTGTACAGAAATACTCATCATAAACGTTGATACAAGTGTTTTACATAGAATTAAAGATACACTTCTCCTTAATGCAACCGCTGTGTCAGATTTAAAAAAAGCTTTACGGCACCAAAACAAGCCATACAGATACCCGCCATGTTGGAGTCAACAAAAGTCAGAAATAGCATTATAAATATTCACTTACCTTTGATCTTCATCGGAATGCACTCCCGGGAATCCCTGTTCCACAATAAATGTTTGTTTTGTTTCGATAAAGTCCATATTTATGTCCAAATACCTCCTTTTTGTTCGCGCTTTCAGTTCACTATTCCAAATGCAGTAGGCGCATGCACTGAGTCCAGACGAAAAGTCAAAAAAGTTGAATTACATTTGTAGAAACATGTCAAACGATGTATAGAATCAATCTTTAGGATGTTTTTATCATAAATCTTCAATAATATTCCAACCGGACAATGCCTTTGTCTTTAGAAATGTAAAGGAACTCGTGTGACTGAGCTCATGCCATTTTTCCAGACACCTGATTCCAATAGCTCTTATTCTCTCCCCATTCACAGTAGAAGCATGAAACAAGGTTCTAAAGACTGTTGACATCTAGTGGAAGCCTTAGGAAGTGCAATATGACCCCACAGATACAGTATATTGGATAGGCAATCACTTGAAAAACTACAAACCTCAGATTTCCCACTTCCTGGTTGGATTTTTCTCAGGTTTTTGCCTGCCATATGAATTCTGTTATACTCACAGACATCATTCAAACTGTTTTAAACTTGTGTTTTCTATCCAAATCTACTAATAATATGCATATCCTAGATTCTGGGCCTGAGTAGCAGGCAGTTTACTCTGGGCATCTTATTCATCCAAGCTACTCAATACTGCCCCCTGATCCCAAAGAAGTTAAAGCCACACAGATCTCAGAACAGTTTCTCTCTCCTCGTCTTCCACAGCAACGCATGGCACAGGAGGTGCTGACCAACCTCAAGGATCACCCGGACGCATGGACACGAGTCGACACCATCCTGGAGTTTTCTCAGAACATGAAGACTAAAGTATGTGTGTCAGTGATTCATTCCTTGTGATCGGTTTACATCCTCTAACAAGGGCGAATATATATATAAGTCAACATTGAAAAGCATATCATTACAGCCAGGCATTGGCAGTCCAGTTGGATCCATAGAGATGTGTAGATTTTGTTTATTACATTTGTTAGCTTTTGATGTATTTTATCCAATATATATCAAACATACAAGATCTGTCTTATTAGTGGAAATGAGATGAAGTTGTGAGTGATATGCCTTTCCTGATAGTCTAAGCCTCTCCCTCTCCATTCCAGTACTATGCACTGCAAATTCTGGAGACTGTGATCAAAACACGCTGGAAGATTCTTCCAAGAAATCAATGTGAAGGTAACACCCGCTGCATTGGTTGTTTGGAATAACACAACTATATTAGGGCCAAGCGTGAGATACGAACCTTAGGAATGAACAGTGACATTAAGATAAGGGAATAACGTGGCTAGACTACATAGCTAATGTTCCGTGTTATGCAGACAAACATTTTTATCTTTGACTATGTTGAGTCAAACATTTCTGCATGTTTTCAGGAATAAAGAAGTACGTCGTTGGTCTGATTATCAAGACCTCATCTGATGCCGCAAATGTCGAGGTAAAGAGTCGTTCCGGTGTTTGACTCTGTTTGTCGCTGCAATATTTTCCATGTTGAAATTCTGTGATTCCAAAATTTCATCTGTGTTTTTAATCTGTGTTTCAGAAAGATGGAGTGTACATCGCAAAACTCAACATGATCCTCGTACAGGTAAAAAAATAAAAATACAATTTTGTAAGAAACACGTCTGTCCTGTCATTACAAATGGTTAAAACTGAAACAATCAAATGCAATGTGTCTCCTCTGCTTGTGTAGATCCTGAAGCAGGAGTGGCCCAAGCACTGGCCCACCTTCATCAGTGACATCGTGGGTGCCAGCCGCACCAGCGAGAGCCTGTGTCAGAACAACATGATCATCCTCAAGCTGCTCAGTGAGGAGGTCTTTGACTTCTCCAGCGGGCAGATGACCCAGGTGAAGGCCAAACACCTGAAAGACAGGTACATAACATCTCCTATCCAGCTACTTAATAACTTTAAAGTTTGTCATATGCGCAGGATACAATGTAGTCTACACAGTACAATTGAATGCTTATTTATACAATAAATGCTTTGGCTGCTTGGAGATGTATTGTATATTGCAAAGAGTCTGTTTCCCTGAGTATTAGTGGTTGGTATCATTACCAGTCCTTCATGGCAACTGAATTGTACATAAGATGGAATTGTACACTGACATGCTATTTAGTAATGATTTTCTTTTTCTTTCAGTATGTGCAATGAATTCTCGCAAATATTTCAGCTCTGCCAGTTTGTCATGGTAAGCAATGGCTCAGGGATTCTAAACTGTCTTGATATGAAATTGACATGTTGAATACCCAACGCAAGTTAAATGCAAACATTTTCTGCAGGAAAACTCCCAGAATGCCCCTCTGGTCCAAGCCACACTCGAGACTCTCCTGCGTTTCCTGAACTGGATCCCCCTGGGGTACATATTTGAGACCAAATTGATCAGCACTCTGGTGTACAAGGTAACTCAACTCCTGATGACTCACTTGCACCTGTCCCCATAATGAAAATGAGATGACTAAGTATCGACTTATTACTACTTCTCGGTTCCATTGAAACATCTCCCTAGGCAATGTAGTGGTGTTTTTGATGTGATTAAGCAATACCGGCTTGTGGAAACTTGAAACAGCAGTTGAACTATAGGCATCCTCTCACAAAGGCGCTCTTGCATTGGTTTTGCTTGCAAGTGTGTAAGAACCGGAGGAACAATATTGTGAACGTTTGAGACATTTGCACCTTGTTGCTTCGGCGACTTGGTCTGCTGCAAACATCCGTACACTTGTACCCGTATACGGGCTGAAAATGGCAGACTTGGCCGCTAATAAGTGCCTAAATTGGAACGTAGTGGCTGTACAGTAACATGCTGTACATGACGTCAGAGCTCTGTAGTGGCTGAGCAGGACTGTATTTTGAGAGATGAAACATGAGGATTATAATAAATACCGCTTTGATGTCATACAAGCAAGCCAAACAAACACTCGTCCAAATGTGACCTTCACATATCCAAATCATACAACTCGTGTCATATACAGTGTCAAATTTTATGATCACTGTTTGTTGTACAGTTACAATATGATATGGCATCATACCCTGGGTTGTTCTGAACTGAATGAGCCTATGTTTGTTAATTGTGAAGAAAATTTGCAGCAGCACCTGAATGCAGTCATGACTCCTTTCTATGTGCACCAAGTTTCTCAATTGCCGTTTGAACACTGTAATATCATATTTTATAACGGCTGGTCATGTTGGCAATAGAATAACCTTTCAAATCATGCCCACTTGACCCAGATTGCGATTTTTAATGGGGTTTTATTGGATTGCGTAAACCACAATAGTAATTGTGCGATGGCGGGGATGTGTTCAGGACTAAACTACAAGTGTGCTTGCTCTAGATCCTCAACAGCACAGATAGGAGAGCAAAAAAAAAGAAGCTTATAGTTGAAGACTCTTCTTTGAGAGGTGTGTGGCCACTTGGAGACACCAGTTAGTCCTCTCACTTAAATCCTTGTCATTTTCTTTCTTATGTTGCACCTACCCCACATTCTTCAGGAATATTCTTATGTTATACTGAATGTATCCAGAGTATTTTCAGATTTCGTTATCAGCAAATGCGTCAAAGTACAGAATGTAAAATGCACATAAAATCAAGTGTAATGTTTGGATTCAGTCTTATCAGGTGAACTGTTGTGTACTGAACTTCAGTCCAAAACATTTTCTTATTGGACAAGCTCAAGTAGACCCTCCTTGTTTCAGTTTTCTCCTGATTTGTGCCTAGTGAATACGACCCTGTTGACTAACTTCTTCCTCTCGTCCGTTCCCAGTTCTTGAACGTGCCCATGTTCCGCAACGTGACGCTGAAGTGTCTGACGGAGATCGCCGGCGTGAGTGTCAACCAGTATGAGGAGCAGTTTGTCAACCTCTTCACCCTCACCATGGGTCAGCTCAAACAGGTACACACCATGTCAGCTCAAACTGGTACGCATAGCTCCATCTGCTGGCCAGTTAAGCCTACTGTCAAAACTGTATTGTAGCAGTGGTACCCAAATGATGGACCAGGACAAACCGATGGGTTACATATTCTTTTAAACAGGATACTGCAGACCCTATGTGACTCCTCTGTGTTTCAACAACGATCATATTGCAGGCATCATAACAAGTATTAAGAAGTTAGCATACATTTTTTTGTGTGAATTAACACTAATTGACGCATCAAATAATCTGTATTTTCCCCTATCTCTCTTTGCGTGTTAGATGCTCCCCCTGAACACCAACATTCGCCTGGCATATTCCAATGGCAAGGACGACGAGCAGAACTTCATCCAAAACCTCAGCCTGTTCCTCTGCACCTTCCTGAAAGAGCATGGACAGCTCATCGAGAAGAGGCCCAACCTTAGGGAGACACTCGTGGAGGTAACGTTAACGCCCTGAATACTGGACAATAACAGCAGAGATACTGTTCCTACAATGTTTTTTGGGGAGAAATGCATGAATCAATCGCTTTCATTCATAAAAGTCACGTATTAACAGTTAACATACCCCCTTGTTCTTCCCCAACCTGTACTGCAGCCAGAACAATTTTACCTTTGACCTCAAATACTAAACTCAGCAAAAAGAAATGTTCTCTCACTGTCAACTATTTTCAGCAAACTTAACATGTGTAAATATTTATATGAACATAAGATTCAACAACTGAGACATAAACTGCACAAGTTCCACAGACATGTGAAAAACAGAAATTGAATAATGTGTCCCTGAACAAAGGGGGTAAAAATCAAAAGTAACATTCAGTATCTGGTGTGGCCACCAGCTGCATTAAGTACTGCAGTGTATCTCCTCATGGACTGCACCAGATTTGCCAGTTCTTGCTGTGAGATGTTACCCCACTCTTCCACCAAGGCACCTGCAAGTTCCCGGACATTTCTGGGGGGAATGGCCCTAGCCCTCACCCTCTGAACCAACAGGTCCCAGACGTGCTCAATGGGATTGAGATCTGGGCTCTTCGCTGGCCATGGCAGAACACTGATATTCCTGTTTTGCAGGAAATCACGCACAGAACGAGTAGTATGGCTAGTGGCATGTCATGCTGGAGGGTCATGTCAGGATGAGCCTGCAGGAAGGGTACCACACGATGGAGGAGGTTGTCTCATTGCCTGCAATGACGACAAGCTCAGTCCGATGATGCTGTGACACACCGCCCCAGACCATGACGGACCCTCCACCTCCAAATCGATCCCGCTCCAGAGTACAGGCCTCGGTATAACGCTCATTCCTTCGACGATAACCACGAATCCGACCATCACCCCTGGTGAGACAAAACCGTGACTCATCAGTGAAGAGCACTTTTTGCCAGTCCTGTCTGGTCTAGCGACGGTGGGTTTGTGCCCATAGGAGAGGTTGTTGCCGGTGATGTCTGATGAGGACCTGCCTTACAACATGCCTACAAGCCCTCAGTCCAGCCTCTCTCAGCCTATTGCGGACAGTCTGAGCACTGATGGAGGGATTGTGCGTTCCTGGTGTAACTCGGGCAGTTGTTACCATCCTGTACTTGTCCCGCAGGTGTGATGTTTGGATGTACCGATCCTGTGCAGGTGTTGTTACATGTGGTCTGCCACTGTGAGGGCGATCAGCTGTCCGTCCTGTCTCCCTGTAGCGCTGTCTAAGGTGTCTCACAGTGCGGACATTGCAATTTATTGCCCTGGCCACATCTGCAGTCCTCATGCCTCCTTGCAGCATGCCAAAGGCACGTTCACGCAGATGAGCAGGGACCCTGGGCATCTTTCTTTTGGTGTTTTTCAGAGTCAGTAGAAAGGCCTGTTTGGTGTCCTAAGTTTCCATAACTGTGACCTTAATTGCCCACCGTCTGTAAGCTGTTAGTGTCTTAATGACTGTTCCACAGGTGCATGTTCATTAATTGTTTATGGTTCATTGAACAAGCATGGGAAACAGTGTTTAAACACTTTACAATGAAGATCTGTGAAGTTATTTGGATTTTTACGAATTATCTTTGAAAGACAGGGTCCTAAAAAGGGACGTTTATTTTTTGCTGAGTTTGTTATCTGCGTTTAATTTTTTTAATTCTGTTTTTGTTCAGTTTTTGTTTTCATCCTCAAGTCACACACCATTGAAATGGAGCTAACCCCCCAATCCTCAACATTCTCCTTACCTTCTGTTGTTCTAATCACCCCCTCTCCCCTCCAGGCTCTTCACTACATGCTGCTGGTGTCTGAGGTGGAGGAGACAGAGATCTTTAAGATCTGTCTGGAGTACTGGAACCACCTGGCGGCCGAGCTCTACAGGGAGAGCCCCTTCTCCACCTCCACCTCCCCCCTGCTCTCTGGGAGCCAGCACTTTGATGTGCCGCCACGCCGGCACCTCTACCTGCCCGTGCTCTCCAAGGTGAGGAGTAACACATAGAGACCGATGGACGGGTACACACACACTCTTGACCTTCCCCCAAACCAATGTCCTTCAGGGTCGTGTCATAGGGCACAGCGTAGCAAAGCAATCTACAAAATAAAAAAAATGTGTGACAATCGAACAAGGTTCCCACCACTTCAAACTGTTTTCCCCCTACTGAACACAACCTTGCTGTTCTACTGTGTCCCTGCCTCATCATGGTGTCTCTGATAGGATTACTTTATTTAGATTGTCCATTAATAGTCACTGGCATGTCTGCCCGGTGACACAGGTGCGTACGCTGATGGTGAGCCGAATGGCCAAGCCAGAGGAAGTGCTGGTAGTGGAGAATGACCAGGGAGAGGTGGTCCGAGAGTTCATGAAGGACACAGACTCAATCAACCTCTATAAGAACATGAGGGAGACACTGGGTGAGTGCCTGGCCCAGGACAGTCTGAACTTTCCACACACATATACATGTCCTCTCTCTCTAGTCTGTAATGTCAGTTAATCCTCAATCTTTTCCTTTGTCAAAGGAACTTTCCACAACTGATCGCTCTGTCAGTGACGCACATTTCTCCCACACACTTTTGTTCGTTGTCTATAACGTAGGGCACTATTCACATACTCCCTCTCTTCCCCCACCCCACCCCCCAGTTTACCTGACCCATTTGGACTACGCGGATACGGAGCGCATCATGACGGAGAAGCTGCACAACCAGGTCAACGGGACAGAGTGGTCGTGGAGGAACCTGAACACGCTATGCTGGGCCATCGGCTCCATCAGCGGGGCCATGCACGAGGAGGACGAGAAGAGGTTCCTGGTCACCGTCATCAAGGTCTGTAGTAGTCTGTGTAACGGACACAGCGGGCACTCGCAACCACGCACATACACGCGTCGCAACTTCACAGGTAGCTACGGTCTTTAACCTCTCTGGCGCAGGTGGGACGAATTTGTCCCACCTACGTAACAGCCACCTGAATCCAGTGGCGCGATTTTTGAATCGTTTGAAATACTATTACTTCAATTTCTCAAACATATGACTATTTTACAGCTATTTAAAGACAAGACTCTCCTTAATCTAACCACACTGTCCGATTTCAAAAAGGCTTTACAATGAAAGCAAAACATTAGATTGCCAGGAGAGCGCCCAGCCAGAAATAATCAGACACCCATTTTTCAAGCTAGCATAGAATGTCACAAAAACCCAAACCACAGCTAAATGCAGCACTAACCTTTTATGATCTTCATCAGATGACACACCTAGGACATTATGTTATACAATACATGCATGTCTGTTCAATCAAGTTCATATTTATATAAAAAAACAGCTTTTTACATTAGCATGTGACGTTCAGAAAAAGCATACCCCCCGCAAACTTCCGGGGAATTTACTAAGTTTGCTAAATTACTCACGATAAACGTTCACAAAAAGCATAACAATTATTTTAAGAATTATAGATACATTACTCCTCTATGCACTCGATATGTCCGATTTTAAAATAGCTTTTCGGATGAAGCACATTTTGCAATATTCTAAGTACATAGCCCAGCCATCACGGGCTAGCTATTTAGACACCCGGCAAGATTAGCCTTCACCAAAATCACATTTCCTATAAGAAAAATGTTATTACCTTTCTTGTTCTTCGTCAGAATGCACTCCCAGGACTTCTACTTCAATAACAAATGTAGGTTTGGTCCCAAATAATCCATCGTTATGTTCCATCAGCGACGTTTTGTTCATGCGTTCTAGACACTATCAGAATACTAAATCACGGTCACGAGCATGGCGCATGGCGTGACAAAACATTTCTAAATATTCCATTACCGTACTTCGAAGCATGTCAACCGCTGTTTAAATTTTTATGCCATTTATCTCGTAGAAAAGCGATAATATTCCGACCGGGAATCTGCAATGAGCCTAAACAGCCGAATTAAATTTCTCCACGGGGGCGAATCGTGCACGCGCCTCATTCAATGGCCCTCTGATCGGCCACTTGGCAAAGGCGATAATCTGTTTCAGCCAGAGGCCGCCTCGTCATCGTTCAGGTTTTTCCCGGGTTCTGAGAGCCTATTGGAGCCCTAGGAATTGTCACGTTACAGCTAAGATCCTTACTCTTCAATAAACAGATGCAAGACGCACGACTCCTTGTCAGACAGGCCACTTCCTGCATGAAACCTTGTCAGGTTTTTGCCTGCCATAGGAGTTCTGTTATACTCACAGACACCATTCAAACAGTTTTAGAAACTTTAGGGTGTTTTCTATCCAAACCTGAACAATAATATGAGTTGGTGAGTTGGTGTAGGAGGCAGTTAAAAATGGGCACATATTTTTTCCAAAATTCTCAATACTGCCCCCTAGCCCAAACAGGTTAAAGGGGAAAATACACACATACAGTAGTTGCTGGTCTTAGTCATCAATTCCGTGCTCTGTTAGACCAGAAATGTTCACTTACTGTTCAGAAATTGAATGGCCTGCCCCTTGAGGTGTTGCAGTCTGACTGTGCGTGTTGAGCCTGTGTCATGAGGGGCGGAGAGTAACAGGGCTATGTCTACGCCGAGGACTCAGAACAGTGGGTGCTTGGAGTGATTGATTGAACTGACATTTGGCAAAAAAAAGAATTAAATGACACTTATGGAGAAATGACATGTCCAAGTCACCTGACAAGACTTCAAATGTAATTGGCCCCAACTCTGCTGCTGTAGAGTGACTGTCAGGATGTACTGAGCTGCGTTTCTGTGTTATTGACCGACTGTTGTTTTCTCATCATGTCTCCAGGACCTGCTGGGCCTCTGTGAACAGAAGAGGGGGAAGGACAACAAGGCCATCATCGCCTCAAACATCATGTACATCGTGGGCCAGTACCCACGCTTCCTCCGAGCCCACTGGAAGTTCCTCAAGACTGTTGTTAACAAGCTCTTTGAGTTCATGCACGGTAAGCAACTTTGTTCAGGCCACCACTTGCATATCTCAAAAAGATAACGGATACTGTTTTCAGTGTTGTTTGAAAATGTATTTCCTTGGTGTGATTTTTGCATCCATGCAAAATACTAGGACTCTGTTCATTTGGCACAAGACAGAAGAAAACCAACTTAAACAGGGAGGGACTACCAGGACTAGTCCAATAAGGAACACTCATTTGCGGTTTACATTTACATTTACGTCATTTAGCAGACGCTCTTATCCAGAGCGACTTACAAATTGGTGCATTCACCTTATGATATCCAGTGGAACAACCACTTTACAATAGTACATCTATATATTTTTTGGGGGGGGGGGGGCTTTTAAAAAAAGTTCCGCTGCGGTATGTCCAAATGAACACGCCCCAACAGTGTGTCTTTTATTGAACATTTTATTTGAACACAATTGTTCCCGGCAGAGACTCACGATGGCGTGCAGGACATGGCGTGCGACACCTTCATCAAGATCGCCCAGAAGTGCCGGCGCCACTTTGTCCAGGTGCAGGTGGGCGAGGTGATGCCCTTCATCGACGAGATCCTCAACAACATCAACACCATCATCTGTGACCTCCAGCCCCAACAGGTACACAGATACCCCAAGATTAGCCGTAACACAGTTGAGCTACAGGCCCCTGAAAACAACCAAAACGAAGAGTAAAATACAGTAGTAGTTGAAAAACATTTTCAAATAGCAACACTGGTTTTGAGTTTTCTATTGGCCAAGTTCAGGGAGCAACCTGTTTCCAGTTGTCACAGCCATGTGAAATGGCTGGAGTTGGCTATGAAGCAGCAGATGTTCATATGACCATAATCAACCTCGTATCTCTTCCCCTCAGGTGCACACGTTCTACGAGGCGGTGGGCTACATGATTGGGGCCCAGACGGACCAGGCCGTGCAAGAGCACCTCATCGAGAAGTACATGCTGCTACCCAACCAGGTGTGGGACAGCATCATCCAACAGGCCACCAAGGTAAGTCACACTCCACTAAGGGATTGTGTTTTGGTTACCTTTGTTTCAAAGCATTTTAAATTGTATGGACGCAACACAATCAATCAATCAAATGTATTTATAAAGCCCTTCTTACATCAGCTGGTGTCAAAGTGCTGTACAGAAACCCAGCCTAAAATCCCAAACAGCAAGCAATGCAGGTGTAGAAGCACGGTGGCTAGGAAAAACTCCCTAGAAAGGCCAGAACCTAGGAAGAAACCTAGAGAGGAACCAGGCTATGAGGGGTGGCCAGTCCTCTTCTGGCTGTGCCGGGTGGAGATTATAACAGAACATGGCCAAGATGTTCAAATGTTCATAGATGACCAGCAGGGTCAGATAATAATAATAATAATAATAATAATAATAATAATCACAGTGGTTGTCGAGGGTGCAACAGGTCAGCACCTCAGGAGTAAATGCCAGTTGGCTTTTCATAGCCGATCATTCAGAGTATCTCTACCGCTTCTGCTGTCTCTAGAGAGTTGAAAACAGCAGGTCTGGGACAGGTAGCATGTCCGGTGAACAGGTCAGGGTTCCATAGCCGCAGGCAGAACAGTTGAAACTGGAGCAGCAGCACGACCAGGTGGACTGGGGACAGCAAGGAGTCATCAGGCCAGGTAGTCCTGAGGCATGGTCCTAGGGCTCAGGTCCTCGGAAAGAAAGATAATTAGAGAGAGCATACTTAAATTCACAACAGGACACCGGATAGACAGGAGAAATACTCCAGATATAACAGACTGACTCTAGCCCTCCGACACACAAACTATTGCAGCATAAATACTGGAGGCTGAAGCAGTAAAGGTTGGGAGACACTTGCCCCGTCCGACGATACACCCGGACAGGGCCAAACAGGCAGGATATAACCCCACCCACTTTGCCAAAGCACAGCCCCCACACCAGTAGAGGGATATCTTCAACCACTAACTTACCATCCTGAGACAAGGCTGAGTATAGCCCACGAAGATCTCCCCCACAACCCAAACAACACGAGGGTGTCACCCACCTTGTACCGCTGTGCCATGGAGAAATGAAGAGGAACACCCACCATGTACCGATGTGCCATGGAGAAATGAAGAGGAACACCCACCATGTACCGCTGTGCCATGGAGAAATGAAGAGGAACACCCACCTTGTACCGCTGTGCCATGGAGAAATGAAGAGGAACACCGTGTTAGATGCCCTTGTAGTTTTATCAGCAACAAATGCTTTTTCTCCCATTTGTTGTAAATAGCAACTCGCAAAGCCTCATCTTTTTACACTTGAGTAAAAAGCTATCCAGAGCGACTTACAATATGTTGTCCGAAGATGCGGTGAAAGCATTTTAACTGACTTGTTGACTCTCTCTCCCCCAGAATGTGGACATCCTGAAGGATGCGGAGACGGTGCGTCAGCTGGGCAGCATCCTGAAGACCAACGTGCGGGCCTGCAAGGCCGTGGGACACCCCTTCGTGGTGCAGCTGGGACGCATCTACCTGGACATGCTCAATGTCTACAAGTGTCTGAGTGAGAACATCTCCTCTGCCATCCAGACCAACGGTGAGACGTGTGTGTGCCTAGTCGTCTGTCTCATCAGTGTGCCCGAGGTGCTTGTTTGTCTTGGTGTGTGTGGGTCTGTCACTCTTGTATGCCTGAGGCACTTGCTAGTCAAAGTGTGTGTGTGCTTAACTGTCTGCGGCATCAGTCACAGAACTATAAGCCCAGTCAAACGGTGCGTTCAAGACAACTGGGAACTCTGGAAAAATACGATGTCAAATCATGCCGTCAGTGATATTCGGGTCGGAAAGTCGGGGCTGGGTGACCATTCACACCGATTTTTCTCAGTCGGAGCTAGTTTTTTTTTCTTTTTTTTTCTCCTTCAGATTTCCCAGTTGTCTTGAACGCACTGAAGTTCTCAGTTGTTTTGAACGCGGCATAATAATGTTTCTTTAGCGTCACTGAGCTCTCCAATTCTATCTCCATGCTACCCCACTAAACCCTATGCTAGCTAACTAACGCTCTATTGTCCTGCTAGGAGAGATGGTGACCAAGCAGCCCCTGATCCGGAGCATGAGGACGGTGAAAAGAGAAACGCTCAAGCTGATCTCCGGTTGGGTCAGCCGCTCCAACGACCCACAAATGGCGAGTCTGTCCTGTCTTAATCAAATCTAGAGTCACAGCCTGTAGGGAATGCTGTAGACCAGTGGTTCTCCTATAGATCCTCTTAGAAGGCTGTAATTGCAGATAAGAATTTGTTCTTGACTGACTTGCCTTGTTAAATAAACAGAAAATCTAAATCTAATGGTGGGATCAGAGCGGGCGTCTCTCAGACCATAGATGGCCTGTCTAAACCACACCATAGAGAAACGGGAGGCAGAAAGACAACCAGAAAGATCCAACTCGCTGTCTGGACTAGCTTGCACTCCACACAGCCCCAACCTTATCCAGAGGCATTATGGCCATTGAAACAATTTCATCCACTTACACGTTGAAAAGGCAGAGAATAGCTCACATCACAGACAAAGATATAGCATTTGCCTGTCAGTTCCTCTAAAATAACTATGGTGCCAATGAATTGAACTACCACTATCCCCCAGTGGAGCCCCAAGCCCTCAGTTATCTGACAGTTTGCTTTGTTAGATTGAATGTCCCTTTATTAACTGGTCACGTTCTACCACGTTCCGTGGTTCTTCAGGTGGGGGAGAACTTTGTCCCACCCCTGCTGGAGGCCGTACTCATCGACTACCAGCGCAACGTCCCCGCCGCCAGAGAGCCTGAGGTGCTCAGCACCATGGCGACCATCGTCAATAAGCTGGGCGGACACATCACCGGGGAGATCCCGAAGATCTTCGACGCAGTTTTTGAGTGCACTTTGAACATGATCAATAAAGTATGTTTCATAGATGTTTCCTCTACTATACTATTATAGCACTATACTAAAAATGCTGTAATCTATTAATTAGTTCATATTCTTAGCTGGCCTGAGTGGCCCTTATAGACTGCACATGATGTCGAAGGAACATTAACAGAAAGACACGTTAGTGTGCAGCCTTGTCAAATTCGGTGCTTCCTCCACAATGGACCGCACTGGCCAAAATGGCTGCCACAGTGAACCTGTAGTTCATGGGCCCCACAACCCTTTTGCGTGGGTGTTGGGGATAAATTTGTACTACAGACAATTGGTCAAGTCTTTTACAATGCATGGTTGTGCAGGATTGTTGAACACAGGATACTTTTTGTATATGTGAACAAAGACTGTATATGACTGAGATAATCCAAGCAGTCTTTATTCCTTATAGAAAGTAATTCCACTGACATTGTCCAACTTTAATTGTCCCCTTTTTCTTCCTCTCCAGGACTTTGAGGAGTACCCAGAGCATAGGACCCATTTCTTCTACCTACTTCAAGCGGTGAACTCGCAGTGCTTCCCGGCCTTCCTTTCCATTCCCCCGGCCCAGTTCAAACTGGTTCTGGACTCCATTATCTGGGCTTTCAAACACACCATGAGGAATGTTGCAGACACTGGTAGGACCCTCCATATGCTTTGGCCTTACCTACCTGTTCATACATACTATGACTTTCACGAGATTGGATCTGTGTTGACGAATGAGGTTGTCAAACTCCTCTGAGGTGAAATGCAGTTCACTTAACTCTATATTTCAAATATTATGGGTTTTCAGACACAGATTAACTCTAATGCTGGACTAAGGCTTTTTTTCAATGGAGAATAGCTTTTTAGTCCAGGACTGGGCTTAATGAGTCTGAGAAAATAGTCCTTTCGGTACATTGTGGAATATGCCCTGCTTATTATTGTCATCAAGCCACTCATCCCGCATCCTCTCTTTCTCCGTCTCTCGTCATGTCCCCCAGGTCTGCAGATTCTTTACACCCTGCTGCAGAACGTGGCCCAGGAGGAGGCTGCCGCACAGAGCTTCTACCAGACCTATTTCTGTGACATCCTCCAGCACATCTTCTCTGTCGTCACAGATACCTCGCACACAGCAGGTGAGGGGGTGGTGGGATCGTTGGCTGACGGTTAAATATCACCGGAAACATCTATGGTGCTGTAATAAGTGTTGGGTACAGGCGAGGAATCCGAGTCCTTGTTACCAACTAGATGGGTAGATGGTTTGATTCCTGATGGGGATATTTCACTTTGATGTCACATCGCAGCAGAGTCAAACACAGACATGGCAGATGGACACGACAATGTGCTTAAGTGCCATTGGTGAGTGCCAGACAAGCGTGGGTATAATTGATGTTATGCTTGACTTTCTGCAGGGCTAACCATGCACGCGTCCATCCTGGCGTACATGTTCAACCTGGTGGAGGAGGGTAAAATCAGCGCCTCCCTCAACCCAGCCAGCCAGAACAACCAGGGCTACGTTCAGGAGTACGTGGCCAACCTGCTCAAGACAGCCTTCCCCCATCTACAAGAGTAAGTGTGTCTGTCAGCCTGCCTATCTGCATTATTCTTAGCTGCCCTGAGGGCCCCTTCAAGGAAATTTAAAATGAAACATTTTCTTAGATAGGGATGTGTTAGTTTTCAGCCTTGTCAAATTCGCTGCTTCCTCTACAATGGACCGCACTGGCCCAAATGGCTGCCACAGTGAACCTGTAGTTCAGACAATAACTAGTTGATCTAAAGTGATCTACTTACTGTAGGTAGTTGGTATGTAGGCAAGTGATTGTGTTGTGATCCTGACTCTCCTTTCCATTCCAGTGCCCAGGTGAAGGTGTTTGTAACAGGTCTGTTCAGCTTGAACCAGGACATCCCCGCTTTCAAGGAGCACCTGAGGGACTTCCTGGTGCAGATCAAGGTGAGTCACTCTGGTTTTGTAGCCACACACACACATGGCTGCAAACGCTTAGTAACTCTTTGGCCCTCGCGTGTCTATCAGTCTGAGGTGTCAAACCACTGGAGCATGGTAGACAGAAGTGATATTTGTCCCTCACACTCAACTGTCTCTCTTTACTCCCTGTCCAGGAGTTTGCTGGCGAGGACACCACAGACCTGTTCCTGGAGGAGCGGGAGATGTCGCTGCGGCAGGCCCAGGAGGAGAAACACAAGCTGCAGATGTCCGTCCCCGGCATCCTCAACCCCCATGAGCTCCCTGAGGAGATGTGCGACTGAGCGCCGCCACATAGGAACGAACACAACAGTAAACATGTACAGTTTTTGAAAAAAAGAAAGCCAAGAGAAGCTGGGAGCTCCTCTTGTCAAGTGTGTGTGTGTGTGTGTGTGTGTGTGTGTGTGTGTGTGTGTGTGTGTGTGTGAGAGAGATTGAGAGGTGCTTTGTCGACCAAATCAATGCCAATATGTAAATGAGAATTGCGCCTATGATTCAGGCACTCACATTTTTTTGCATACAGACGCATTTTATACAGAGTCATTTGTGTAATAATACGGTATTGCTCCTTTTCCCTCGCTAATTCAAGCTTTATATTTTTGGTCATCCTCTGTTTAGTCGTGCATGAAGTTGACTGAAATAATTATTTTTAACCCTCTTTCTTTCCCTACACTCCCCCCACCAACACCCCTTCTATTTGTTTATATGTAAGATATGTTAAAAGCACACGTAAAAAGGCTACTTTAAAAAGCGCTGTAGTGTCAGGAAGTGCTCCAATAGAAAGAACTGTGTTTTTTGGAGGAGCCTGCAGATGAATGTGACGGTAAATGACGCTGCTTCCTTTGTTTCTGTTTTGGCAGCAGTTTTTATGTGGCGAGTCAGGTTTTGTTTGCACCAAAAACTGACTGCTCTGACATTTGGACAAGAATGTTAGATCAAAGGAAGGTTATGTGCATATCATCCTGTTTGTAAAGCTGTCTTAGTACTATGGGAACATAAAGTTGGTTATTTTTACAAAACTGTGTATGTCCTATTCTGTGTGTTTCCTTCCATCATTGAAGGTTATTAAATCCAATATCTGAATTAGTATTTGAAACCATTAATCACTCACCGATAAGTCTGCATTTTGAGAGGAAGAAGGTTGAATTTTAAGGTCAAATTACTTAAGTAAATACTTTGGAGTAACAAATAAAAAAACGATGTCATGGCATAATACTTCTCTGACAAATTCCCCAAATGAATAAAATGTCTGCAAGGTGAGTTGTCTGCTGGTGCCAATGAGGGCCATCTATTAACCTGAGCCGCAGTTCACCGGTCTATGGCCCGTGATGTGAAAGGGCAGAAGCTGTGAGGGAGGAGCACCCTCTCAAATCGAACTGTAATCTGCTTCACTCGGTTGTCAACAAGGCAGCATTGTGACTCGTCCTGAAACAAACATATATTTTCCATCAAATATATGTTTAAAATTTCAAGAGTTCTCAATGGGAAAGCAGAATCTTAGTCATTACTGAAGGGGCCACATGGCACACACGCTGGAGGCAGCCCGGTTCCAAAACGAAGGAAATCACTTTTAACCCGGTGTATCCTTCCCTCATCGGGGTAACCCGGGCCAGATAATCGAATCCCCTCAGTGGCTGCTGGCTGGTGCTCTCGACTGCTGCTTGTGAATGAAACGCCATTTGTAAACAGTTCTTGCTGGTGGTGTAACCGCGAGACTAGCGGAAAAAGTCGAACAAGGCGAAGGAGACAACGGAAAGTTACGAATTATGAACATGCTGTGCCCCCACCCCTTTTCAATATGGCTGCCGTATCTACACTCTCCAGTAACGCTCCGATTGGATATTGACTCGACTCTGTATTTTAATGCCTCTTACTTTTTGACTTTATCAACGATATTTAGTATCAAATTCAATTTGAATCTATTACTCTCCCTTATTTTATTTAATGCATTAGCAAACCTTCACCAACCACTACGTCGGGCCTTTTCCCCCAAAACAACCAGGTGCCAACAATTCGTATCCATCAACAATTTCCAATGGTTTGACTACACTTTTCCTTTGTTATTTTCTTAATGAACGATGTGTGAAAACTGCGCCGAGCTGGTGGAGGTTTTAAATGAAAGTAAGTGAAAAAAATGTATTTAATGTTTTAGTGCCGTAGTGGTCTTCTAATGCTAGCTAACGTTAGCTAAGTTAGGCTACCTGATGGAAGCTGGACAGCTAGCTATCGTACCCGGTTCTCCACTAGCCAGACAGCTGCCAATGTAAGGCCTTGTCTTGAATTAATGATCTGAATGTAAATGGAACCTTGTCTGCAACTTTGAGGCCTGTCTCTGTCAAATCGCTGCAGGATGAAGGGGATGCCTGAGCAGATTTAACTGACTTGCTAGCTGGACGAGATTCTGAACATAATTTAACTTAGTTAGCTAACTAATTAGACGGGGTTGATGCCATTGTATGTTTACTTGGTTAGCTAGCTAACTTAACAGTTTGGTTAACTGCCTGTATAAATGTGGTTTGACATGTATTTGGCGATAACAAATGTTTGCTACACATTGCATGTGCCTTTTTTTGTCCGAGACGAGAGTGGTGGAAGTGGTTATGTTGTGCAGGCGTGTTCGCTCTTTCTAGCTAGACTGTCTGGTTGATATGTTTGTCAGTTTCACGTTGACTAACGAGTTGTCCAACGTTAACTAACGTTAACTCACTGACTAGCCAGCTAGCTATGGTCAACTGGCATCAAAACGGACTGATTTAGTTTTCATGTTTGAGTTGCCACAGGCGCTGTAATATAATTTTGCCAGATTACAAAAAATGTTTAGCATTGTCGGCTAACGTTAGCTGAGTAATATGGGCTCACTAGTTACTTTACGTAAAATACATTAAGCGAGCTAGCCAGCTAGGCATGTAATGTATACCAACTATGACTCATTTGAGTTTTTGTTTGCTAGTTAACTATTATAAGCTTGTTCTTAATCAAAATAAAATGCGCCTACGAATGCCATTGGATATATTTCCTAGTTAAGATTAAAATTGACAGTAACGTTAGAACAGATTATTTGCTAGCTACGAGGTAACGTTAGCTAACTAGGCCATATTGCTTTCATAACGGGATATGGGAGCGAATAAACAAAGGCCCATTTTTTTAGGGCTACGTCTCTTGTTTCCTCCATTGCATTTATAGCTAGTTATACGTCTATGAAATTGCAATGGTTTGTATGTGGAGTGTGCTTGTTTTACCTAGTTAGCGAACTGAATATGGGAATGCATTGGCGATGGTAGCAAGAAGACACTGCTGACAGTCTGCCTTGTGGCCTGGTGTACTGTGCTTCATGCCATATGAGTTGTTTGCCATCAATAATATGGGATTTTGCATTTTAATCTTAATATGTTTGTTTACTAGTTAGGATGTCGTGAGTTTTATGTCTTACACCTATTTTCAGTCTGATATTAGTAACTAAACGTTTGATTTGGTGACTTGGACAAGAGGGGAGTAATCGTTTTTTAAATTGTCTCCATGTTTTGGGAGGATATGCAAACCCACATGGTAAAGCAGTTGTGGGTTGATTATTGCAGGACCCCTTTGAAAGGGGGGTCATGATGGTGCAGCTCAAAGGTTCTTTCATCCTGTCAATACACATTTAAAATAAACTAGATGAATGGAATATAACAACCTATCCCCTCGCGCAAATCTATTATTCAAATGAGCAATGAGTACGACACTGCTCAGATTAATTTGGTGGTTTGTAGGCAAATTACAGAAAGAGAAATGTAGCCTTACTTAAATGTTCTATACATTTCATTTGGCCAATAATCAGTGGACACACATTCCCTTGTGTATTATTAAAGTGTGTGGAGGAGTAGGCTTATGTCACTAGTGTTCTAAAGGGGCCTCCTTTTGTCTTTGAGCAGAACACCCTCTCTCTGGCCCACATGTATGTCTATCAACAATGGTTTTGAAATGGCTAGTAGGCTACACAGTAGTATGTTTTCACAGTAGAGCTGCTGTTTTACGTGTGACGGGCAAAACAGAGTACACCCCTGTGTGAGTGTTTGTCGGCACTAGGCTGCCGCCAGTAGAGGTGTGAGGCTGGCAGCCCCATGTGTGTGAGACTGGCAGCCCCATGTGTGCGTTCACTAGGTGACCCCTGACCCCAAATTTGCTGTAGTGGCATGCATGAAGCCGGGAATGTTTTGTGTGTGGCTGCATGCATGCAAAGGAAGTGAGGGACTTACTGAGGGAATGAAGGGTTTCAACCTGCTATTGAATATGCTGTGCAAGTAAGCCTGCAGGGTGGCAGGTAGTCTAGCTGTTAAGAGTGTTGGGCCAGAAACCAAAAGGTCGCTGGTTTGAATCCCGTGCCAACTAGGTGAAAAATCTGTTGATGGCCCCTTGAAGAAGACATTGCGAATTGCTCCTTTAAGTCGTTCTGGATAAGAGCGTCTGCTAAATGACTAAAATGTAACATGTGGTTGCCATTGTCAATCTCCACACACCCTGCTTTAAGATGCTGTCTGGCACTGTGGCCAGCAAGGCAGAGGTTGCTCTTGAGCGTAGATCTCTGGGACCAGCTTACCTGCCCACTCCTAGCCTAACACTAATCCTTTGATGTAAAAAGCCAAACTGACCCTAGATCAGCACCTAAGCCAACTAACGTTACTTCCACCAACACAGGCAGTTGAGTTGCTGAGTTGTAGGTGTCTATTTTACTTCTCTAATGTTTTTGTTACAAGCTCAAAGCTTTGCTGTCAGAACAATGGCTGGGATATCCAGATCCTCTTATCTGGGGATGATCGCAATGTTTTTGGTACAGGCCACCGAACACAATGTCATGGATTGTTTTATGAAGGGAGCTGGGAGTTTTGGCAGAGTCCAGTCCAAGATTAAAAAACAACAAAAGTGGTTGAAGAAGGAATAAAGGCAGTCACACGCACAGTTAGGTCAGGGTTAAGACAAGGTGCCCTGGTGAACTTTAGAACCCTGTTTGTTGTTTCCTCATCTCAAGAACAGACCCACATACCTAGACACTAGTTCCACTTTATGTTTTCTGTTTCTCTTGGTAGTGTTTTGGCACAACTCCAATCTTCACAGTGGTTGTTATTATGCCCTATGCATGATAAGAATGTGACATTGAGGCCTAGGTCAGTCAGGTATGGACACTTTTGTCACAAAGTTTGCATGTAGGCTGCACCTTTTTTAAATGATACTTCTCCCTCAAACATAACGTGCAATATTCAATGTATAGTTGATTTCATTAGCAATTTGTCTTAATTCCAACTTTTAGTTAGTCGTGAAGAAAAATAAGTAGCAGTAACTCTTCAAGTATTCCAAAACAACCACAGGTGCTCTTGTCGGGAAATAGTACTAGAAAAGCCCAACAAAAATTATAACCACAAATAGGTCCGAAGTGGCATAGAAAAAGTCTTAACGTAAAGCACTCGTGTGGGTTTGCAAGTTAAAAAGCCTTTAATATGTGGGCTAAGTCATTTTGCGTATCAGGGTGTCCTTTTGATTTTCTTGTTAGTAGCCTTGGCATGTAGGCCAATGTGAGGCGACAATATGGTCCGTTTTCTCTTTTGTTCTGCGAGCAGAAAATAGGCTGTTGGTACAACAACAACAGATCTGTGGTTGAGGGGTGGGTGCGGCTGAAAATGATGCGTCACAAATGCAGCCTCCCCAGTGTCACAAATGTTTTTCATTTTCACCAGTGACTTTGTGAAAGGCACAAGTGCTTTGGGGTTGCGGAATAATATAGGCAATGCTGCACTTTCCACAGAAAAGTTAGAGCTGAACTTTTGACACGGCAGTAACCTTCCATTGGACATGCCTTGCCCCACACGTTGCTTACATTTTGTTTTGAGACTGTGTGTGTGTGTGCTTGTGTGTCACCAATAGGGATGTGCATGGTTATACAAATATCCTAAAGGACGTTAGTATTTGAATACTTGTGGGAATACATTTTTGCAGCATGAAAATGTATAGGCCTATTTTAACACACAGGCATTTTCTAAATTAAAATATCCATGTGACATTGTTACATACAAGGTCTGTGAAATTTCAAATGATTAATTTCATAAAATCAACTGTTTAATGAAGTTTTTATGACTTGCCCCATTTTAAAAAAAAAAGGCCGGTAGCTGTCTGGTAGCCTTCACGTGTCGCTTGTTGTTTATGTTGGCCAATCAAAGAGGCTCAATGTGCAGTGAGCGTTCACTACACATTGAGACGGAATTAAAAGTTAGCGAAATGATTTGGCTACAACGAGCAACCTATAGGTAGGCTTTAGTTTAATTGAATTGTTTGGGGAGAGGGTGCTAAATGTGGCCTCAATTAGCCTAGCTACCTATAGATTTTCTAGGCTACTCCAGTCAAGACGGGCACTATTACATGGGATGATAAATAACATTGGCTGCTACAAGTTAGCTAGTCTAGGCTGTAGCCAGGCAGCGTCTCTCTCTCTCTGGCCGTGTCTAGACTTGACAGTTCATGCAGATTTAGTATTCTGATATAGAGTTCTGATTTAATGGAATTCCAAACATGTCATGCGTCTACACCTTCATTAAAATGTGTTTATGGTGTCCACAGTGTATCCGAATTCCCTTTCCCAGCGCTATAATCAAATGCCAGTATGCATTCTAAAAACTGTGGACTAGGCAAAATATGACAACACAGTAACTACTGATGGCACTAGCGAACTACTGTAGCTAACTAGCCAGTTAACCTCTGTAGCTTGCCAGCAAGCAACGCCAAAGGGATTACAAACGGGTTAGCATAACTCCATTTATTTCATCGTTTTGATGTCTTCACTATTATTCTACAATGTAGAAAATAGTAAAAATACAGAAAAACCCTTGAATGAGTAGGAGTTGTAAAACCTTTGACCGGTAGTGTATTTCCTCCAACAATATAATGAAAAGGTGCCTCTCGGTCCCAAAACACACGCTTTCTGGAGACTTGTGGGAGGAGTGCTTGCTCATAACATCGCCCACTGTATGCGATTTCGGTAGCCTTTTTACATCCAGACTTCGGAGAAATCGGCACACAATGCATCCCTGACCATCTCCTGAAGTGGTCAGCCTGATCTGAACACAGTCAGACCGCAAAGCGACTTTTCAATTGCGATTTTTCGTATTCTGATAGCAGTAGTCGCATGTAAGTGTCAAGTGTAGACGTGACCTTTGCCTGTCTGCTCGCTCCCATCTCACCGGCATTTTTTCGCACAACAGTGCTCAGGTTAAAAACGTATGATATTATTCAAATAGTGAAATGTATTTCTACCCCCATTCCTAGTCACCAACACATAATACAGTAGCTGACTTTAGCCTGTAGTACAAGCCACTGCTGCTTGTTGGTGTGGAGTACCTGTTAGTTGTCGGCAATGGGGAGCCTTGCCTGGAGCCGTGCTAATGTGGTGCTGAGGCACGTTTCTCACCAGAGACTTGAGACTTCCATGGGTCAGTCTCCCATCCAGGCTAGAGAGACGATCATCTCTGTTCTCATGTTGACCAAAGGACCGTTCATTGCGCCTCCGGAAATATATTTTGTTGTTGTTGTAGCAAAGTGTTTAACAACCACTATTTCATCTTCAACGGTCTTGGATAATGCCTAAAATATTTGCATTGCCATTTCAGTTTCAATGTGTGCTATTTTCTAGCGCGTGGCCACCATATAGGCTAGTAGCCTTTGAACAAGCAGTGTGTGTCAAGTGTCGTGTCCTACACTTGCCTTTTCCATGTACATTGAACTGTACTCACTACCTTGTCTGCTCTCTCTCCCCTCCAGTATCGGATGCAGACAGCAATGAGGGCCTACAGCTGAAGAAGGAGCATGCTTTACGAGTCTTCAGCTACATCAGCTCATGGACCCAGAGGTCAGTCTCCCGCTCTCCTCTGTTCCCCACATTCATTATTCTTCCATGGATTTGTCCCAAATGGAACCCTGTTCCCTATTTAGTGCACTACTTTGACCAGGTGCACTTCTTTTGACCACTATGAAGGGAAAAGGGTTTCATTTGGAACGTAGACCATTAATATTTAAATGGGGAGGATATCTGCTCCTGGATAACTCTCTGAAGTCATTATCAGCCATGAATTCATAATTTATTACTAGCGCAAAAGGCTAACCAATGCGTTTTAAGTGTAGCTTAGCATGTAGGCTAAGTAAGGTCACCAGAGGACAAGTAGGTCATAATTGGTTTTTCGGCTTGCTTAATGGTGGTTTTATTGTTGTTTAACTAGATTGTGTGTGTGCCTGCCTGCCTGCCTGCGCAGAGAAGAGCCTTGAGGAATTGTTGACCTTTCATAGTTGTTCTCCCACTCTCTGTGAGATCAGGGAAAAAGTGCTTGACTGATTAGGGAAAGTTGACTGGAGGCGTTCCTCTAGTTTTGCATTCTTCTCTTTGTGTTTCTGATTAGTGGGATCCGTCATTTGTGTGGGATGCTTCATGTGTGTTAATTGATTGCTGTCTTATCAAAATACATTGGGGGGGGGGGGATTTCTAAAATAGGATGGTCAGTAATATAGTTAGACAGGCGTTTCACATTACGTTAATGTCACAAGAAACAGAATTCATGAGCAGAGCTCAATAGATCAAGGGCTGCATTCAATCAAATCCTCCAACAATGAATATTCTGCGTTGTTGTTAATACAACTAAATCCTACTTACATGTCTTATTCAGAAAGTGAGTGAACTGAATATTTTCTGTTGCAAGTACCTAAAACTAGGCTCCTCTTGCTATTTTATTTGAAAATGGGGAGAAAAGTATGTTTCTATGCTTTATTCGCTTCATTGGAAGTTTGATTGAATTGACCCCATAGATGAGTCTCTCTAAAGATGGCTGGTTGTTGAGGCCAACACAAGTAGAAGCTACAGTTCACTGCAGTGTGGACCGTGAATTGCCTTTTTATGGTTCCCAAACGTTTTGATTCTTTGACCATCCAAATGGAATGAGTCAGCCTTGAACTGCGACCCCAGTAGGAGTTGACTGCGACTCACTGGTGGGTCTTCGTGATTCGCATTTCACTCAATCCTCTCGCCACCCCTCCTTTCCCTCCACAGGCAATGTCTATGCTGCTTCAAGGAGTACAAGCACCTGGAGGTGTTCAACCAGCTGGTCTACGCCCTCATCAACCTGGTCATCGCTCAGGTTACCAGCCTGAGGGACCGCCTCTGCAGCACCACCAGCCAACGGGGCGTCACTAACACCGGGGACGGGGCCACAGGTGGCGCGGAGGGGCCCGGGTCAGAATGGGGAGGAGAGGGAGGGGGTGGAGTAACTGGAGTAGGGCCACACCCCCAGCAACCTCCCTCCTCGCCTGTTGAGGACGAACCGCTGAATGTGGAGAGGGATTCGGCGGAGGAGGATGCCGCCGGGGACGCGCCGGAGCAGAACCAGAATAACAACAACCAGAACCCAGTCCAGGGGACGAGCCAGGCCCAGCAGGAGGCCCCCAAGCCAGAGGAAAGTAGTAGTGGTATTGGGGCGTCTGAGACTGGAGCTAGCAGCAGTACGGACAGCCAGGCCCAGGAGGACATGTTTGACTCGTGGAGCACAGAGGACCGGGAGAAGCTGCTGCTCTGCGCCGCCAAGATCTTCCAGATTCAGTTCCCACTGTACACGGCTTACAAACACAACACCCACCCCACCATAGAGGTAATGGAATGACACACCGTGATACAACACAATACATACCCGAACCCCACTGTAGAGGTAAACGAATAACATGTTTCCCCCGACACAACACCCACCCCACCAATGCAGTAATGGTTTAAAATGTACCGCCGACACAACGCACACTGCACCATAGAGGTAATGGTTTAATATGTACCGCCGACATAACGCACACTGCACCATAGAGGTAATGGTTTAATATGTACCGCCGACACAACGCACACTGCACCATAGAGGTAATGGTTTAATATGTACCGCCGACACAACGCACACTGCACCATAGAGGTAATGGTTTAATATGTACCGCCGACACAACGCACACTGCACCATAGAGGTAATGGTTTAAATGTACCGCCGACACAACGCACACTGCACAATAGAGGTAATGGTTTAATATGTACCGCCGACACAACGCACACTGCACCATAGAGGTAATGGTTTAATATGTACCGCCGACACAACGCACATTGCACCATAGAGGTAATGGTTTAAATGTACCGCCGACACAACGCACACTGCACCATAGAGGTAATGGTTTAATATGTACCGCCGACACAACGCACACTGCACCATAGAGGTAATGGTTTAAATGTACCGCCGACACAACGCACACTGCACAATAGAGGTAATGGTTTAATATGTACCGCCGACACAACGCACACTGCACCATAGAGGTAAAAGCATAACATGCGCCCATACACACAACTCTATTATGGAATCAGTATTTATCTCCATGGGGTACTTAATACTTGACAATGACATAGGTGTTCTGTTCTTCTAACATTTGTCAGTATACAATATACTCGTCATACTTTCTTTTGTTTCCTCTTTCCAGGACATCTCTGCTCATGAAAGCAATATCCTCGGCTCCTTCTGCGACATGAACGTAAGGACTCCTCTGCCCTCGTTGTTTTTTCTGCTCCGCTGTTTCGTCCAAAAACACAATATTCAATCTGCCTGATCGTTGCTTTGTGTCGGTTCCAACTCTTTACAGCAACATCAACGTCTCTCAAATGGCACCCTATTCCCTTTCTAGAGTGCACTACTTTTGACCCGGGCCCGTATGGCTCTGGTCAAAAGTACTGCTCTACATAGGGAATAAGGTGCCATTTGGTACGCATCCTACGTCATCCAGTCCTTTTGAAGCAAAGGCCCATGCCTTAATGTCTGGTCTGCCTGTTTGACCAATCGCCAATCTCCTCCTAGTCCCCTCTTCTCTCTCCTGGGGTCATGTTACTCATCTCAGTGATTTATGACATTTTGGGTCTATTTATATTTTATTGGGAAGCTGCATGAATAGAGGCATGCCCAACAGCTATGTCCCATTTAGGACTGGGAGAGTAGGAAGGCAGGACTCTGAACACTGTTCCCAGGTTGTTGTAATGGGTTTTCACTCGAGGAGGTTTGGTGTAGATTTGGTTAACAATTGGTCCTAGAATAGTTCTCCCTCGGGTCCAATTACAAATGTTTCTTTTAGGACTAGGGGAGACAGAGGGAGAAGGCTCTCTAAACACTGATCTCAGGTCCCTCTTGTAGCTTTTCAGGCCAACGTACACGAGGTGTGAAATGTGTCTGCAGTATATTTTGAGTTTTTATTCAATTGAGGCTCATTTCCACCTCCCAAGTACTGTTGATCTTTCCCCGGAGTACAATAATTTGTTTCAGGCTAATTTAATAACTTTCTAACTCATACCTCTCCACCATATTAACATTTTTTAATGGGCTTTTAAGGGATATTTTTAGTGTACAAAGTTCATAGTGTGCATCAGACCGGAGTTCAGATTCTGTGCTTAATTGACCTTGCCTAGCTGGAATAAAACCAATGGAATACTCTAATCAAATTGTATTTCACATGCGCCGAATACAGCAGGTGTGGACTTCACAGTAAAATGCTTACTTACAAGCTTACAATGCAGTTTTAAATTATTTACTCAAATAAGTAAAAAATGTATGTAAAGATAACATAATTAAAGAGACACAATAAAATAATAGGCTATATACATGGGGTACCGGTACAGAGTCAGTGTGCGGGGGCACAGGTTAGTTGAGGTAATATGTACAGTACCAGTCAAAAGTTTGGACACGCCTACTCATTCCAGGGTTTTTCTGTATTTTTACTATTTTCTACATTATTGAAAAATAGGGAAGACATGAACACTGAAATTACACATGGAATCATGTAGTAACCAAAAATGCGTTAAACAAATCTAATTATAGTTCATATTTGAGATTCTTCAAAGTAGCCACCTTTTGCCTTGGTGACATTTTTTATCACTCTTGGCATTCTCTCAACCAGCTTCATGAGGTAGTCACCTTGAATGCATTTCAATTAAAAGGTGTGCCTTGTTAAAAGTACATTTGTGGAAGGATCTGGAGAAGGTCTGTATGGAGGAGTGGGCCAAAATCCCTGCTGCAGTGTGTGCAAACCTGGTCAAGAACTACAGGAAACATATGACCTCTGTATTTGCAAACAAAGGTTTCTGTACCAAATATTAAGTTCTGCTTTTTTGATGTATCAAACACTTATGTCATGCAATAAAAGGCAAATTATTTACTTAAAAATCATACGTGATTTTCTGGATTTTTGTTTTAGATTCCGTCACTCACAGTTGAAGTGTACCTATGATTAAAATTACAGCCCTCTACATGCTTTGTAAGTAGGAAAACCTGCAAAATCAGCAGTGTATCAAATACTTGTTCTCCCCACTGTACATGATTCCTTGTGTGTTATTTTGTAGTTTTGATGTCTTCACTATTATTCTACAATGTAGAAAATGGTCAAAATAAAGAATAACCCTGGATTTAGTATGTGTGTCCAAACTTGTCACTGGTACTGTACATATAGGTAAAGTGACTATGCATTGATAATAAACAGAGTAGCAGCAGTGTAAAAATGGGGGGGGTCATCAATGCATATAGTCTGGGTAGCCTGTCAATGCATATAGTCTGGGTAGTTATTTGATTAGCTGTTCAGGAGTCTTATGGCTTGAGGGTAGAAGCTGTTAAGAAGCCTTTTGGACCTAGACTTGGCACTCTGGTACTGCTTGTCGTGTGGTACTAGAGAGAACACTATGACTAGCGTGGCTGGAGTCTTTGGCAACTTTTAGGGCCTTCCTTTGACACAGCCTGATATAGAGGTCCTGGATGGCTGTAAGCGTGGCCCCAGTGATGTACTGGGCCATACGCACTACCCTCTGTAGTGCCTTGCGGTCGGAGGCCGAGCAGTTTCCATACCAGGCGGTGATGCAACCGGTCAGGATGCTCTCGATGGTGCAGTTGTAGAACTTTTTGAGGATCTGAGGATCCATGCCAAATCTTTTCAGTCTCCTGAGGGGGAATAGGCATTGTAGTGCCATCTTCACGACTGTCTTGGTGTGTTTGGACCATGATAGTTTTTTGGTGACGTGGACACCAAGGAACTTGAATCTCTCAACCTGCTCCACTACAGCCCCGTCGATGAGAATGAGGGCATGCTCGGCCTGTAGTCCACGGCCTGTAGCCCTCCTTTTCCTGTAGTCCATGATCATTTCCTTTGTCTTGATCACGTTGAGAGAGAGGTTGTTATCCTGGCACCACACTGCCAGGTCTCTGACTTCCTCCCTATAGATTCTCATCGTTGTTGATCAGGCCTACCACTGTTGTCGTCTGCAAACTTGATGGTTTTGGAGTCGTGCTTGACCATGCAGTCATGGGTGAACAAGGAGTACAGGAGGGGACTGAGGACGCACCCCTGAGGGGCCCCAGTGTTGAGGATCAGCGTGGCAGATATGTTGATACCTACCCTTACCACCTGGGGGCGGCCCGTCAGGAAGTCCAGGATCCAGTTGCAGAGGGAGGTGTTTAGTCCCAGGGTCCTTAGCTTAGTGATGAGCTTTGTGGGTACTATGGTGTTGAACGCTGAGATGTAGTCAATGAATAGCATTCTCAGGAGGGTTTTCCTTTTGTCCAGGTGTGAAGGGCAGTGTGGTGTGAAATAGAGATTGTGGATCTGTTGGAGCGGTATGCAAATTGGAGTGGGTCTAGGGTTTCTGGGATAATAGTGTTGGATGTGAGCCATGACCCACCTTTTTAAGCACTTCATGGCTACAGACGTGAGTGCTACAGGTCGGTAGTCATTTAGGCAGGTTATCTTGGTGTTCTTGGGCACAGGGACTATGGTGGTCTACTTGAAACATGTTGGTATTACAGACTCAGACAGGGAGAGGTTGAAAATGTAATTGAAGACAATTGCCAGTTGGTCAGCACATGCTCTTAGTACACATTCTTAGAACACGGCCTTGCAGCCAGATGAATGTTGACTTGTTTCAAGGTCTTACTCACATCGGCTACGGAGAGCGTGATCACACATTCGTCCGGAACAGCTGGTGCTCTCATGCATGCTTCAGTGTTGCTTGCCTCGAAGTGAGCATATAAGTAATTTATCTCGTCTGATAGGCTCCTGTCACTGGGCAGCTTGCGGCTCCGCTTCCGTTTGTAGTCTGTAATAGTTTGCAAGCCCTGCCACATCTGTCGGAGGGCATAGCTGGATTTATTATAAGCGTCTTTAGCTCAGTGCGGATGTTGCCTGTAATCCATGGCTTCTGGTTGGAGTATATACGTACGGCCACTGTGGTAAAGACGTCATCGATACACTTATTGATGAAGTTCCCTACTCATCTGGCACATCAGGCAGGCTTAAGCAAATGCTCAAAGATTTCATACACTACGTACCCAGCTCTGGTCTGCATACTCTGTCCTGAATAGGCTGCAAAAACGCCATAATCTCGTCTCCTTCATGAGATGGTGTGAAAGAACTAGACAAGTGAAAGCAAATTCCCAGTATACATCCATCCACCATATTGCTTTCACCTATAGTTCTGATAAACCAAAAGGAGATGAGGGTATGAAACCACTTGAAACCATTGAGTTGCACTAATCACCCTAGTCTCTTCCACTATGATTTGCGATATGAAGCCAAAGTTAGTTTTCCATTTCCGTGGGGACAATGAAGTTGTATTGACCTTGTTTTTCCCTGTGACCAGGATGTGGAGGTCCCCTTGCACTTGCTGCGCTATGTTTGCCTGTTCTGTGGCAAGCACGGTCTGTCGCTCATGAAGGACTGCTTTGAGTCAGGCACGCCAGAGAGCCTGCCCTTCCCCATCGCCCACGCCTTCATCACCATCGTCTCCAATGTGAGTAGGAGTTGATCCCAAAATGGCACCACAGCCCACTTGGCAGCCGCCCAATAAATTAATCCAGCCACCCAACATTGCAGCCCAACCACCTAATATATATCCACCTAATCCTGGATATATTTACCACTATCTCCAGATGCTGTTTCAGCTCCATATGCAGATGTTCTTGATGCAGTTTATATGTTATAGCACAGCTGTTTCATTTGTGAATGCTCTCTCTGTCAGCAATTGCAGTGAATAATCAGTTGTCAGCCAGCTCTGTTAAAGTGGCATCCATTTTTAGGTTTTCCACTGCTTCTCACGCATCTCAAGGTATGTCAGTCTGATTCCAATTCTGTTTGTTCTCTCCACACACACAGATCCGAATATGGTTGCACATTCCCGCCGTCATGCAGCACATTATACCGTTCCGCACGTATGTAATACGGTAAGTTCCCACTCTCCATATCAATGAAACTCTGTGGTGAAATCTCTATTTACTTCAGAGTGAGGATAATTAAGTCTTCATTAGTTTGTCACCACCAGGGACTTTTCACTAGTGCCTTGAAATCCCTAATTAGGCATGTATCAATACAGATTGAATCACAAATCGTTTTTTGAATATAATGGCTAATGTTAATCATGTCGTTTTCCCCATATCAAATACAGCTCTAAACAATATGGCATCCCATACGGCTGCGTAGTGCTTTTTCCCCCCTGCAGTTATTGTAAGAGAATAAGAAAATGGGGCAGAGAGAGGAGAGGAGAGGAGAGTTGCTGTTGCAGTCGGAGCTCCTCTCGTCAGAAATGGCCCAAGGGGCTGTTTGAGATGCATATTGTATTTGTATACGCAGTGCTGTGTTGTTCAATTCGCCCGCCACTTTCCAGCACACAATCAAACGCACTTGATAGAGATGCTCCCCTGAATATTGGATGTAGTATTAGGGGGACATTATGCAAATGGTATAACCCAGCATATTGGCAGTCGATTAGCATAAATCAAGGATGAATTTAGTGGATGCTCTTACAAAGCAAGCATATTTTTGTTGTATTTGAGTTGAATTTCAAAATTCAGTCAGATACTTGACTGTATGTATTTTTTTTCTGGATGGAAAGCAATTGCAGCTGAGAGCCCTCTCTTGCTGTGCCACCAACTGGTGTTGCTAGGAAGAGCTTCCCTCGCCATGGTAACAGTGGCCAGTGCTCCAGTCAGCTTCTCCTCACATGACCTTGGAGCAGCCAGACATCTTGCAGTCCTCGTCGTACCTCTGTCATGTGACCTGGGGGGGCTGGTTTAACTGGTCCTGATGTCCAAATTGAACATTCTTTACTCATTTTGATCCTTCGTCTACGAAGAATGATGAAATGTGACTTTCTGACTCCAGTGCATTGCCACCTTATAGCGCATCACTCCTTCCTCCTGAATTGAGCAAAATGTTTGTTTTCTCAGAAGTTATTATTGATCTTATTGATCGCAAAGACTAGATTCTCATTGTAGCCAACTATTGTCATGGGTTTTCTCAGGAGCTTATCAAAGTGCTTCTCATCTGAGTGTTGCAGCCAGCCTCGATAGATGCCCCACACTTAGTCCTGACTGTTTAGTCCCATTTGTCCAGTCATTATGTCCAATCTGTCTACCATGTCTTCTCCAGAAATGCACTTGATAGAACCTGACAAAGGGACTTCAACTTTAAAACTAAACGAATAAAAGTATTTCTTAACGAAGGGACTTCCTTGTTTAAACAAAATTAACTCAATTCACAAATAACTTCTTTCCAAATGTGTCCCTCCCCAGGTACCTGTGCAAGCTGTCGGACCAGGAGCTGCGTCAGAGCGCGGCACGCAACATGGCCGACCTGATGTGGAGCACAGTGAAGGAGCCGCTGGACAGCGCACTGTGCTTCGACAAGGAGAGCCTGGACCTGGCCTTCAAGTACTTCATGTCCCCCACGCTCACCATGAGGCTGGCCGGTCTCAGCCAAATCACGGTGAGACTCACATGTGCACCCAGAGACACATACACCCACGCTCACACACTGCCGTGTTGCTTGCTCTCTGGGAGTCTAGGCCGGGTTACTGTGAGGCACATTGTGACAGCTGTTTTGTTTTTGACACAGCTTCACTAGGACCTTCAGTTTAATGTAACGAAGACTTTTACACAAGGGCCAATAACTCAATCAATTAAGTACACTGGTGTGTACATACATTCATTACATTTTTATAACTCGTTTTCTCCCCACAGAATCAGCTCCACACCTTCAACGACGTCTGTAATAATGAGTCTCTGGTGTCCGACACCGAAACGTAAGTCAATTGATTTGATTTTACAATGAAACTTAAGTCAGTTATGTTTCTTTGTAAAAATCTACACAAGTCCATTGAGTTGATTTAGCACTGCGTCACGGACCCGTAAAAGCAGCGTACCTCAAACTGTCCCTCCAGGTCAATAGCAAAGGAACTAGCTGACTGGCTAATCAACAACAATGTGGTGGAGCACATATTTGGACCAAATTTGCACATAGAGGTGAGTTTTCCCATTCCAAGTCGTTATTACACTAAGTCAATACATTTTTTATGGGCAATCTGTGTTTTAACTCCCCTGTTAATGCAGAGTTTGTCTTTGTGCCTCTCTGTTGTCGTTCCAGATAATTAAACAGTGCCAAGTGATCCTGAACTTCCTTGCCGCAGAGGGCAGGCTCAGCACCCAGCATGTGGACTGCATCTGGGCCGCAGCTCAGGTAACTAGACCCTAAACACCAGGGGCCGCATGTCTAAAGATTTTCAGCGTAGAAATGCTGATTTTTAGGATACATTTTGCCTCTAATCAAATTGAGGGACCTAATCTTAGAGCAGCACTCCTACTCTGCATAGAAATTCATGTTTATACTTATTTTCTTTACTGTATTCTACCAATTAGTTTTGCTATCATAATCCATTGAATTCTTTTTGTTCTTTTCCATTGATGTTCTCCTTGACCTTGTCTCTCTATCTGTTCTCCCCATGTAGCTGAAGCACTGTAGCCGTTACATCCACGACCTGTTCCCCTCGCTCATCAAGAATCTGGACCCTGTGCCGCTGCGCCACGTCCTCAACCTGGTGTCCGGCCTGCACCCCAGCGCGCACACCGAACAGGTACACACACACACATCATGAGTGCCCAATGGTAGTTGATGGTATTCTATGAATTACCTAGATCCGGGAAGATGCCAGTATTGCGATACTCGTATTGTGGCAAGGAAACAGAACACAAAGCAAATTTAGGCCACGGCAAGGAGTGGACAATCAAATGTTGAGTGTGATTTGAACTACATATCACCAGCTCCGCACCCCCTGCAGCTACTTGCCCAAGCCTCCCCAGCTTCTCCTTCACCCAAATCCAGATAGCTGATGTTCTGAAAGAGCTACAAAACCTGGACCCGTACAAATCAGCCGGGCTAGACAATCTGGACCCTTTCTTTCTAAAATTATCTGCCGCCATTGTTGCAACACCATATTACTAGTCTGTTCAACCTCTTTCATATTGTCCGAGATTCCTAAAGATTGGAAAGCTGCCGCAGTCATCCCCCTCTTCAAAGGGGGAGACACTCTAGACCCAAACTGTTACAGACCTATATCTGTCCTACCCTGTCTTTCTAAGGTCTTCGAAAGCCAAATTAACAAACAGATCACTGACCATTTCGAATCCCACCGTAACTTCGCCGGTGTGCAATCCAGTTTCCGAGCTGGTCACGGGTGTACCTCAGCCATGCTCAAGGTACTAAACGATATCATAACCGCCATCGATAAAAGACCCTACTGTGCAGCTGTCTTCATCGACCTGGCCAAGGCTTTTGACACTGTCATTCACCGTATTCTTATCGGCAGACTCAATAGCCTTGGTTTTTCAAATGACTGCCTCGCCTGGTACACCAACTACTTCGCAGACAGAGTTCAGTGTGTCAAATCGGAGGGCCTGTTGTCCGGACCTCTGGCAGTGTCTATGGGGGTGCCACAGGGTTCAATTCTCGGGCCGACTCTTTTCTCTGTGTATATCAACGATGTCGCTCTTGATTCCTTGATCCTCCTCTACGCAGACGACACCATTCTGTATACATCTGAACCTTCTTTGGACACTGTGTTAACAAACCTCCAAACGAGCTTCAATGCCATACAACACTCCTTCCGTGGCCTCCAACTGCTCTTAATTGCTAGTAAAACTAAATGCATGCTCTTTAACCGATTTGCTGCCCGCACCCACCTGCCCGACTAGCATCACTACTCTGGACGGTTCTGACTTAGAACATGTGGACAACTACAAATACCTAGTTGTCTGGTTAGACTGTAAACTCTCCTTCCAGACTCATATTAAACATATCCAATCCAAAATTAAATCTAGAATCGGCTTCCTATTTTGCAATAAAGCCTCCTTCACTCACGCTGCCAAACATACCCTCGTAAAACTGACGATCCTCGACCTCACGATGTCATTTACAAAATAGCCTCCAACACTCTACTCAGCAAATTGGATGTAGTCTATCACAGTGCCATCCGTTTTGTCACCAAAGCCCCATATACTACCCACCACTGCGACCTGTATGTTCTCATTGGCTGGCCCTCGCTACATATTCATCGCCAAACCCACTGGCTCCAGGTCATCAATAAGTCTTTGCTAGGTAAACCTCCGCCTTATCTCAGCTCACTGGTCACCATAGCAACAACCACCAGTAGCACGCGCTCCAGCAGGTATATCTCAATGGTCATCAGCTATCTGAGCAGCTTACCGATCGCTGCAGCTGTACACAGCCCATCTGTAAATAGCCCATCCAACTACCAACCTCATCCCCATATTGTTTTTATTAACTTTTTTTTGCTCTTTTGCACACCAGTATTTCTACTTGCACATCTATCACTCCAGTGTTAATTTACTAAATTGTAATTACTTTGCTCTGATGGCCTATTTATTGTCTTACTTCCTTACTCCATTTGCACATACTGTATATAGATTTTTCTATTGTGTTATTGACTGTACTTTTGTTTATCCCACGTGTAACTCTGTTTTTGTCGCACTGCTTTGCTTTAACTTGGTCACGTCGCAGTTGTAAATGAGAACTTGTTCTCAACTGGCCTACCTGGTTAAATAAAGGTGAAATTTAAAAAAATTATGAAATGACTTTGATAAGGAGCTTTATAGTCACATACACCCAGTCTAACAGAGCTGCTCTTTGTCTTGGTCACCTGCCCACCATAAAGATCCTATAATTGTGATTCTGTATGTAATTCAATGCTGCTCCCCCCAGACCCTATACCTGGCCTCCATGCTGATAAAGGCTCTGTGGAACAACGCCCTGTCCGCAAAGGCCCAGCTCTCCAAGCAGAGCTCCTTCGCCTCGCTGCTCAACACCAACGTCCCCATGGGCAACAAGAAAGGTACGATGGTTGTGTGTATGTCTGTGTATTTCAAGGGGATATATATATATACTTTGATCAGTGGTAGTCGTCAACTCCGGTGCTGTTAAGTTGGTGGTATGCAGGTTTTTGGTCCAGTCCAGCACTAATCAAGGTGTTGAATCGGATGTTTTAGTGCTGGGATGGAACAAAAGTCTTGAACACCTTTTAGATACCAATAACCATGGTTTACCACTTGCTTAGATAAATATGCTTTTAAACATCTCTGCTGTATATAGACTACGTTATGTTTTGTGAGCTGCGGTATCTGATGCATCAAGCCTCTGCTTCTCGTCTCTACCCAGGCTCCCCAGCAGCCAGCCCGGACAGCAGTGATAACAGCGACACTCACCACAGCGGCGGTAGTGACATGGAGATGGACGAGCAGATGATGGGCGGCAGCAAGCGGGGCCAGCAGAGACTCTCTGACACAGAGGTTAGCAGCACTCTAGTACCTTTTTCACACCATCTAGCTGGAGAAACAAGTGATGCGTGTTCTCAATACATTTCATGGGAATTGCTATTAGTAGCAAACTGTTACTTTCCAGCACTGTTCAGAAATCCATGCCTTTTTAAAAAAAAATTGTTGCCTAGCCTCTGTCTCCAATTGCTAACTTTTTAGACTTATCAAAAAGCTAATCTAAGTCAATGTCCCCGATTTATTAGCATGTCTCGTGGTTCTGATGTATGGCCGGTTTAACTGGAACTGATTTGGTCTCCTCTCTCCGCCCCGTCCAGGAGTCGATGCAGGGCAGCTCGGACGAGACGGCCAACAGCATGGAGGAGGGCAGCAGTGGGCCGGGCAGCAGCAGTGGCCACAGCGAGGGCTCCAGCAACGAGGCGGGTTCCAGCCGTGCCAGCCAGTCAGCGGGAAGCCCCGGCAGTGAGCTGCACTCTGATGACATGGCTGACAGCGAGGTCCTCAAGGAGGAAGAGGAGGAGGAAGATGATGATGAAGATGAGGATGAAGATGAGGATGACGAAGAGGATGAAGAGGGGAACAACCGGGGTGTCGCGGCCGAGGGCAGCCCGCAGAAGCAGCCCCGGGACCAGCCAGAGGTCAGGAAGCGGAAAGCGGGCGAGGCGCTGGCGGAGGAGCATGGCGAGAGAGCCGAAAGAGGGGCAGGAGACGGACCAAAACCCAAATGTTTGCCCTTTAACCCCGATGCAGCCGTCGGCATGGTAACGGCTGCGGTATCAATGGAGGGCCGCATGAGGATGCTGGACGCCTGCTCGGCCCGGCCTGAGGGGCCCGAACAACAACATTCAGAGATGGGAGGCCCCTCATCCCAAATGGCCCCTGGCCCCCAGGAGCAGACCTGCCTGCCCTGCCCCGGGGACTTCCTGGGGGACGCCATGGGCAACGAGCTGTTCAACTGCCGACACTTCATCGGGCCCCACAACCACCATCATCACCACCATCATGAAGGGTAAGACTATCACCCTCTCTTTTGCTTTCTTTACACTAACCTGTTTCTTCTTGATGTCTCCTCTTTCACAATGTTCTATGTTTGGCAAATTTGCCTCGGGAGATGAGGTTCTTTTAAGGCTTCTATCATCTACAGACCCCAACAACTGTCCGTTGCCGGTTCTACATGTTGATTCAGGACCAACTACTAGCAATTATGTCGGCGTCCAAATGAGTCTAGACACCATCATAGACGGTTGAGTTGGCTGTAGTTGCATCGATGTGTGGAAGTGTCCAGTCAATCCTTTCTACATTTGTCATGAGGAACTAGATGTTCACTGATTGTACAAAACATTAGGAACACCTTCCTAATATGGAGTTACACCCCGTTTTGCCCTCAGAACAGCCTCAATTCGTCGTGGCATGGACTCTACAAGGTGTCGAAAGCGTTCCACGGGGATGCTGGCCCATGTTGACTCCAATGCTTCCCACAGTTGTTTCAAGTTGGCTGGATGTCCTTTGGGTGGTGGACCAATCTTGATACACGTGGGCAACTGTTGAGCGTGTGAAACCCTGCAGCATTGCAGTGCTTGACACACTCAAACCGGTGCGCCTGGCACCTTCTACCATACCCCATTCAAAGGCACTTAAATGTTTTGTCTTGCCCTTTAACCCTCTGAATGGCACACATACACAATCCATGTCTCAATTGTAATTGTATTATACTGTAATTACTTTGCTACTATGGCCTATTGATTGCCTTACCTCCTCACACCATTTGCACACACTGTATATAGACTTTCTTTTTCTCTATTGTATTATTGACTGTATGTTTGTTTATTCCATGTGTAACTCTGTTTGTGTCGCACTGCTTTGCTTTATCTTGGCCAGGTCGCAGTTGTAAATGAGAACTTGTTCTCAACTAGCCTACCTGGTTAAATAAAGGTGAAATAAATAAAAAATAGTTTTTAGGCTTAAATCCTTTAACCTGTCTCCTCCCTTTCATCTACACTGATTTGAAGTGGATTTAACAAGTGACATCAGTAATTGATCATAGTTTTCACCTGGTCAGTCTGTCATGGAAAGAGCAATGTTTTGTACGTTCAGTGTAAATGTATTTGTTTTCCCTGCAACGTGAATCTTGGGCATATTCAAGTGACAAAAACATGCGTTGCCCTTCTAACATTGAATCATCCACCAGGCACATGGTGGACGACATGCTGAGCGCAGATGACGTGTCCTGCAGCAGCTCCCAGATCAGCGCCAAGTCGGAGAAGAACATGGCCGACTTTGACGGTGAGGAGTCTGGTTGTGAGGAGGAGCTGGTGCAGATCAACTCGCACGCCGAGCTCAGCTCCCACTTGCAGCAACACCTGCCCAACCTGGCCTCTATCTACCACGAGCACATGGTGCAAGGTAGGCTGCACTGCACGGTGCACCTAGGGTTGTGAATTTACTTAAATTGGCCCCAAATTCCCGGGTTGCCCAGAAATCGTGGCTCGAAAATTCACAGAATACCGCACTCGCGTAACGGTTTACCCACTTACTGCACACCGATAATGGGCCTCAGTTTACAGCAGCAAGAATCATGTAGTTATGGTTCTACTAATCATCTGGATGGGTCAATCCAGTCAAACGCTTTCACCGTCAGTTAATCCCGTGTAGCTCAGGTGGTAGAGCATGGCGCTTTTATGACACTTTTATTTAACCTTTATTTAACTAGGCAAGTCGGTTAAGAACATTCTTTTTCACAATAACGGCCTACCGGCGAACAGTTGGTTAGCTGCCTTGTTCAGGGGCAGAACGACAGATTTTGTACCTTGTCAGCTCGGGGATTCGATCCAGCAACCTTTCGGTTACTAGTTCAACGCTCTAACCACTAGGCTACTTGCCGTCCCTGGCTTGCAACCCCAGGGTTGTGGGTTCGATTCCCACGGTGGACCAGTATGTCAATGTATGCACTCACAACTGCTGTGGATAAGAGTGTCTGCTAAATAAAATAAATAGAAAACTTCTACCTGTAAACGTGACAGTATGGTGTTCCATATGGCTGTTCTCTTATTGCCATTCTTAGTGTCACTCGATTTGTTGTTATCCTTGCCACATTTTAGCATGATATTTTAGCTTGACATTTTAGCACTTCAGTTAGTCTTTACTGAACCTTTTGATGGCTCTCTTTTTCACCAGCGGCTCTGTTTTATTCCTCTGCAGGCCCGCAGGTCCACAAGCACCAGTACTCTGGCAATGCCGTGACTGACATCAACCTGGACAACGTGTGCAAGAAGGGCAACACGCTGCTCTGGGACCTGGTGCAGGATGAGGACGCGGTAAGAACCATGACACTGGATTACACCGTGCACTAAGAAAGCATTCTGGTACTGTCAACTTTCACCACCCTGTGAAGTTCATTACAAATGATTTCATCTGGAGCTTAATAAAACCGCATCGCATGACTGTAAATATATCTCAACGTCATGGTTAGTCTATCAACAATTGTGCAATTTGTTGTATATTCTAATCAGCGACCAAAAAAAGTATCCACCCTTGTCTAGAGTATTTGTTTTGTTTGACTTTTTAAGGAATTTTCTGACAATTTGACAGTTTAAATCAGGCCTGTTATGAGTTTTATATATAAATATTTTTTTATCCAACGGGTACTTTACTCGCATAAAAATGGTTGGATGGAAACATGGTTACTGTGTGGAAAACACGTTTTGTCAGCTACAAAATACTCAACGTATTAGGAGACTGCGTCACTTCCTCCTTCAGGTTTCAAGGAGCAGCTCATTTATTATTGAGGTTAGTTATCCCTATTAGTTTAGGATCTTTGTGATATTCTGAAGTCTGAAAAAGGTGCGAGTGACCTTTCTCCCTTCTTCCCGGTTCCATCAGATCCACCTGTCGGAGGGCCTGATCAACGAGGCGGAGAAGCTCCTGTGCTCTCTGGTGTGCTGGTTCACCGACCGTCAGATCCGCATGCGCTTCATCGAGGGCTGCCTGGAGAACCTAGCCCACAACAGGTGTGTGTGTGTGTGCGCGTGTATGTCTGGGTGAACAACATAGCTCTGAAATAAATTGATGTCAAATGATTTTGTATTATCCCTTCGTTGGCTAGCTATTATGTGAAACTTGTTTCGTGACTCCATGCTTCTCTCTCTCACAGATCCGTGGTCGTCTCTCTGCGCCTCCTTCCCAAACTTTTCGGCACTTTTCAGCAGTTCGGCTCCAGCTACGACACCCACTGGATCACCATGTAAGCATCGCTCCCTCAGCATGATTAGAAAGGCCAAACGTTGTCCATTACATGGCATCACAGAATAACATTGACAATGCAACAGATTTGCACATATTGGACATATTGTGTCCATAACTCTGACCATAACTACTGTTTGTGTGACATTTGGCATGTTCGTAAATTCACTTTTGGAGTGCCAGAGTACGGTCAGGGCGTTCGTAAATTCCGAGCGTTGTCAGATTGTCCGTTCGTAAATTCAGAGTGTTTTGCACTCGGAGCGTTCAGAGCGCACGCTGGACACTGTCCGAGGAATAGGGTTGATCCGTGCGTTCTCAGGAGTGTTCTCACACAGCAGTCAAGCACCCAGTCTAACTGTCTAACGTTGGTTAGCTTCCTAGCTAGCTACTTCCAGACACAAATGAGAGAACACCTTACTCTGACCATTTTACTCACCCTAACAGAGCTAGTTAGGCTGCTATCCACAGCGTTGTGACTGTAACTGTGCTGCTGGCTACAATTTAATTATGTTTTTTTTTGGCAGACGTTTACTGACACCGGCCGTATTTAACGGCTGTTACGTGTTCTTAAATTCAGCCGTTATTCTGCGCTCTGGCACACTCGGACGAGAGTGCTCAGAAATCGGAGCAGATGATGAATTTGCGAACGCACACTCTTTGACGTGGTGTGTCATGTCTTTCAGGTGGGCAGAGAAGGAGCTGCACATGATGAAGCTGTTCTTCGAGAACCTGCTGCACTACATCCAGGAAGTCCGAGAGCAGAGGCACAAGTTTGCCCTGTGAGTAACCCACCCGTTCTCTCCACTACACTACCCCCCCCCCATTGACATTATTGGCTTTGCCTTGTAACTATACAACAGTAACAGTCTTATTACTGTGGAATATGGCAACATATTTGGTAGCACAGCATGTATTGTAGGTACACCAATGTAACCGCAGCTTATTAAGCCGACCAGTCTCGCTGCAGTGCGGTTCTGGTGTGCCATGGCTGCGGACAGTGACTCTGTGGTTGTGTATGTGGCCAGCTGGGAGGTGCTGGCTGCTTTAAGGGACCGCTGAGACAAAGCGACACGCGCATGTTTTGTCCTGACAGAACCAGAGGGCGTGGCTAGTCTTTTTGATTTCCTTATTTGAAATGTCAAACGCATTGAAATGGACGTTAGAGTGACGTTGCAGTTCAAAAGGAAACGGAATAGTTCATTATTGAATTATGTTCTTTTGATTACTATGCGATCACAGGTATGGCCACAGTGCGGAAGTCCAAGTTCGCTTGCAGTTCCTGACCTGTGTCTTCTCCACACTGGGCTCCCCAGACCACTTCAGTAAGTCAACAGGGTCGTGTTCATTAGGCACCAAATGGAACAAAAGACTGAAACGGGGAGTGTTTCAGCCATGACGTGTCCAATAAGGAAGATTTATTCCAGCTTTCCGTTACATTAGCCGGTCTTCACATACAGCTCAACAGAAACATTCCCTATCATTCTCTGCCTCTGTGGCTGGCTGGCTACACCCTGGGAAAGGAATTGGCCCTGGAGGAGATGTGCAACCTGATGAGGCTCTCTCTCCTGCAACAGAGACCTCATTGTCCTCTGGCGTCTCCAGAGGGGTGACTGGCTCTACCTAGCTAATTCACTCTGTTCATAGCTGTGTGTGTGACTTTTGTGTATGTCTGTGTGTGTGCGAGCGTGTATGTTTGCATGTTTTTGTGTATGCGTGAAGGGGAGGTAATATTTTGGATTTAGAGGTAGACTGGGAGACGCCCTGCCCTGATGGCGCCCGATCAGGACACAAAAGGAATAATACTGCAGCCAATTTTCTCTGGCAACCATTTATAGTGTGTATGTGTGAAAATGGGGATGTGGTGTACATGTCTGTCTGCCTGTGTGGTTGTGTGTCTATTGTGGATCCAGTGTGGGAGTGATACGCTCATCCTTCCCCTTAGAGTCTGAAGTGTACCAACGCTGACACCTGTTAAGCTGCGCGTCTCCCCAGCAGTGAATGTGTGCATCTATAACAGCGGGGTATTTGTATATGAACACTCTCTAACAGCCCCTCCTCTCCCTCAGGACTGAGTCTAGAGCAGGTGGACATCCTGTGGCACTGCCTGGTGGAGGACGGAGAGTGTTACGACGACGCGCTGCACTGGTTCCTCAACCAGGTCCGCAGCAAAGACCAGCACGCCATGGGCATGGAGACCTACAAACACCTCTTCCTGGAAAAGGTATGACTGGACCATCTGGTCTTAGTGGGGAGGGGTGTCTGACAAGGGTCATTCCAACGGGGTCTTTGGTGGTGGTGATGGTGAACCTGAGCTAAAAAAACAATTAAACAAATCGATAGCTAGAATCTGTAACAAACAAAAACAAAACGGGTGGGGGGGGTTGTGATTCAATAAGTCCCAAAGTTGTCAATTCATTATGAAAGGTCATTGAAAAGTGATTCGCTAGCCGGGGGTAACAAATCGGAAAAGTTGCCCAAATCGTCGAAAAGCCTTGGCATTAAAAACCTTGGCCTTAAAGTCGCAGAATCTATCATTGTAATACCTTTTGCCCTTAATACTTCCTGTTTCCTCAGATGCCCCAGCTGAAGCCGGAGACCATCAGCATGACGGGCCTCAACCTCTTCCAGCATCTCTGTAACCTGGCCCGTCTGGCCACCAGCGCCTACGACAGCGGCTCCAACTGCGAGGTACACACACACACACACACACACGGGGAAACACACAAACACACACCCACCCGAGTACAGTTGGACATACACACATACTCTTATACACACTCAGTTTGTCTTATCGGTTTTTGGTAACTTTCAGGCCCGTCATACCTCTCACTGAACCCTGCTGTCACCTTGTCTATGACCTCTAACCTTTGACCCCCTCCTCTGTAGCTGTGTGGCATGGACCAGCTGTGGGGCATCGCCCTCAGGGCCCAGTCTGCAGACATCAGCCGCGCTGCCATCCAGTACATCAACTCCTACTACATCAACGGTCAGTGGACCTTCAGTTGGTACATGGTTGAAGACTAGTAGTAGAATTTCTCTACCGTAACACCCTTTTTTATATTGCTGCAAAAAAGGAAGTGAAAACCCTGTCCGCAGCAACATGTCCAGATCCAAAACATCCTACTTTATAGTCAGTATATTGAACGAGCGGTTTTAGACGTTTGTGTAGAAGCTCGGCTTATTTCAACTTGCCTATCAGGAGCCCCCGTGGATGACCTACTGATTTACGATTTTGACCGATATTGATTCTGCGGTTGGGTGTCTCCGTCCCCCAGCTGGTAAGACGGGCCTGGAGAAGGAGCAGGAGTTCATCAGTAAGTGCATGGAGAGCCTGATGATGACCTCGGCCAACCTGGAGAAGGACGCCCACTCCAGCCTCACCGTCATCGAGAGGGGCCTGCTCATGCTCAAGACCCACCTGGAGGCCTTCCGACGCAGGTTGGGAGCTCACACACACACACACACACACACACACACACACACACACAGAAATGCATGTACGCAAGTAGACGCACAAACTCTCACACAGAGAAACACACGCGCTCCTCATCTACATCCTCTCAACCTGTGTACTTTAAGCCCTGAACCTCTAAACTTAACCAGAACACTGCTTATCATGAACTATATTTCTGACTCGCCTAGTAGAGATCATCCCTGCACCTGGAGAACTACAGGACAAGCTCTTGGTCCAGTTCTCCTGACCCATCTACCCTTCACCCAAACTTTCCCCCCCACTCAACTCCCACGCTAATTTCAACCAGCACTAAGAACCGTGTCTCTCTTTGGCGCTCTCTCACTCCCCCCCCCCCCCCCCCCCCCCCCCAACACTCTTTGTCTCCTGTCCTCTCTCCAGGTTTGCGTACCACCTGCGTCAGTGGCAGATCGAGGGCACGGGCATCAGCAGCCACCTAAAGGCGCTGAGCGACAAGCAGTCTCTGCCACTGAGGATCGTGTGCCAGCCCGCCGGCCTGCCCGACAAGGTACCCAAGAAAGTACCCAGCATCTTGGTACTTAATTATTAACCCTTGGTCGATTGGAAACACTCAAATACTCTTGTTGCTGTTGTGTTCTGTGATGTTAGGACAAATCTGCAGGTCAACATGAATGGAAACGATTGGTGCAAGCTAATTTCATACTTTTATGGAGTAGCAATATGTTTGTTGTGATACTACTGTGAAGAATGCTGTGTTCTCATTCTAGATGTTTGTAAGGATGTTCTAACACACTTTCTGTGTGTGTGTGTGTGTGTGTGTGTGTGTGTGTGTGTGTGTGTGTGTGTGTGTGTGTGTGTGTGTGTTTGTCTGTCTGTCTGTCTGTGCGCCTATGTGTGTCTGTTTGGCCACTTGCCTGTGTGTGTGCGTGCGCGTGCGTCTGTCCCTTCCTGTGTGTGTGTGTGTGTGTGTGTGTGTGTGTGGTACCAGATGACCATCGAGATGTACCCCAGTGACCAGGTGGCAGACCTGCGGGCCGAGGTGACCCACTGGTACGAGAACCTGCAGAAAGAGCAGATGAACCAGCAGGCCCAGCTGCAGGAGTTTGGGCAGAGCAGCCGCCAGGGGGACTTCCCAGGTCTGTCACCACTCACCTTTGACCCCTGATCCAGTGTAGCGGCAATACCAATGGAGAATCTCGATTGCTTTTCCTTGATTCCTCGCATCCTCTCCTCGCCCTTTTTAAAACCAATTGGATGATGAGTATGCGATTGGATGTGATCAAGGAAATGCAATTGAGATTCTCCCCAAGGCTGTCGCATCCTTCCCTTTTGAAGTAATCACTGATCTCAGTGTATTTTGTATCAGTATTTTAGGGGTATTCAAACAGGGCCTGTGTGTCAGTAGTCTTGAATTTAATTCAATTTGATCTTTTGTCCCGAAGGGCAATTCTTATGCAGCGAATGGTTTCCTTACCCCCTCATTAGAAATGCACGCTTCCTTTAGTGATCTATTGAAGTAATCACCTCAGAAGGAAGGATTACACCGTTTCTATGCAGTCCTTTCAGATTTGAGTCATGGTTAATGGATCGCGATCTGCTTTTAGTATTGTGTGTTTGGACAGTCTGTTTCTAACGTGTGTGTGTGTGTGTGTGTGTGTGTGTGTGTGTGTGTGTGTGTGTGTGTGTTTCCGTCAGGTGGTTTGATGGGCCCGGTCAGAATGATCTCCTCTGGCCATGAGCTCACCACGGACTATGATGAGAAGACCCTGCATGAGCTGGGCTTCAAAGACATGCAGGTAACTAACTACCTGCACACACTTGAGTCTGCACTTAGGCGTAAATATTCGCACACCACAGCCGGGATTTCAATCCGGTCGCGGGTTATTAGGCATTGCGGCTTTTAAATCCATTTCCGATTGCGCCGACCATATGCGGCGTTTACGTGACTGATATCTCTGCGAACGGGGGAACGTTGGCTTTCGAAGCCGCAATGCCTATAACACACGATTGGCCCCCTCATCTGTGGCACTCATGCCTGTCCCTCTCCTCATTTACAGATGGTGTTTGTCTCGCTGGGCGCCCCACGGCGGGAGCGTAAGGGCGAGGGGGTGCAGCTCCCGGCCTCGTGTCTCCCCCCGCCCCAGAAGGAGCACATCCCCATGCTACTGCTGCTCCAGGAGCCCCACCTCACCACCCTGTTCGACCTGCTGGAGATGTTGGCCTGCTTCAAGCCCCCCAGTGCCCTGGGAGACAGCCCCGAGGTGGGTCATGGAGTGTCTGTGTGGTGGGGGCATGGGTTAGGGCTGCGTGGGAGGGAATGTTGAGGGTGTGTGAGATGCCAGCCTGCTTTAAGCCCCCCAGTGCTCTGTGAAAGGAGGCCCTTTACAGTCCTATGGTTTGTGTGGGTGGGGACAAAGTGGGTTTGGCAGGACGGGGTGTGCGGGGGGTTGTATTGTGGGGGAAGAGTCCCCTTCGGCATGTCCATCAGTGTGTGTGTGATGGAGTAGTTATGGGCGGTATGTTTGGGGATGGGTTCATTGTATAATCTTAACATTTTCCGTCTGTTAGATACCCGTAATAATATAGCTAAGCAAATAGGAAAGCAACAGAGCTTTTGAAAAAGCAGCTTGGAAACGGCCACATAGAAACCAGACTTGAAATACTATCCATCCGATTAAATGTTAAACAGTCTTTGAACAAAATGCTCTTCCAGAATATAAAGTAGGCTCTTCCTTCCAGGTGCATCATGCATAATGCATCACTGTCCAATGGTCTTCTGGCAGTCGTTTGATAGTCCAGTAAAAATGGGGTGTGTCCCAAATGCCATCCCTATTCCCTTGATAGCGCACTATTTTTGACCAGGGCTCATATGTTCCGGTGGAAATGAGTGCACTATGTAGGGAATAAGTTGGCGTTTTAGGACTGAGCCTCGGGTGTGTAATACATAGGATGTAAGGCGCTCATCTGTCAACGTGTGTATTTTAGTCACAGCGGCGTGAGCCGCCTCGTTTTGAAGTGGAAAGTCACCCGGCGGTCAGGGCTTTTTATAGTCTCTCCCACCACAGGGACTCTGAGAGAGGGGTTATCCAGTGTGCTGTTTGTACGTCACTCACTCTCTCTTCTGCATGCGTTTATCCCTCTCCCTCCTCTCTCTCTCTCTCCCCCCTCTTCACTTCCTCACATCTAACACTCATCTGATCTGACCAGAACGTTAAAACAATTACTTGAATCAAAATGAGCTATTGACTGTAGTGTGTGCCTGCCTTGGGATGTGTTTATAGGACTGCTCCAGGGCCGCTGCTCTGTTGTGTGTGTGTGTGGTGTATAGGTTCTGTCACTGTGACAGCAGAAAATGACGCATTACAAATCTCTAAATGAAGATGTATTTTATTGTACTCTCCAGAACCTACGATGTGAGGAGCTGCATCTCCATGCTGAGAACCTGTCGAGGCGCGTCTGGGAGCTGCTCATGCTGCTGCCCACCTGCCCCAACATGCTGCTGGCCTTCCAGAACATTGCCGATGACACGGTACGTCACCTGTTCTCACACATGCTCCCCTTGCACGCCGTCGCGCTCCCCTTGCACCCCGTCGCGCTCCCCTTGCACCCCGACGCGCTCCCCTTGCACCCCGACGCGCTCCCCTTGCACCCCGACGCGCTCCCCTTGCACCCCGTCGCGCTCCCCTTGCACCCCGACGCGCTCCCCTTGCACGCCGTCGCGCTCCCCTTGCACCCCGACGCGCTCCCCTTGCACCCCGTCGCGCTCCCCTTGCACCCCGACGCGCTCCCCTTGCACCCCGTCGCGCTCCCCTTGCACCCCGACGCGCTCCCCTTGCACCCCGACGCGCTCCCCTTGCACCCCGTCGCGCTCCCCTTGCACCCCGTCGCGCTCCCCTTGCACCCCGACGCGCTCCCCTTGCACCCCGTCGCGCTCCCCTTGCACCCCGTCGCGCTCCCCTTGCACCCCGTCGCGCTCCCCTTGCACCCCGTCGCGCTCCCCTTGCACCCCGTCGCGCTCCCCTTGCACCCCGTCGCGCTCCCCTTGCACCCCGACACGCTCCCCTTGCACCCCGTCGCGCTCCCCTTGCACCCCGTCGCGCTCCCCTTGCACCCCGACGCGCTCCCCTTGCACCCCGTCGCGCTCCCCTTGCACCCCGACACGCTCCCCTTGCACGCCGACGCGCTCCCCTTGCACCCCGTCGCGCTCCCCTTGCACCCCGTCGCGCTCCCCTTGCACCCCGTCGCGCTCCCCTTGCACCCCGTCGCGCTCCCCTTGCACCCCGTCGCGCTCCCCTTGCACCCCGTCGCGCTCCCCTTGCACCCCGACGCGCTCCCCTTGCACCCCGACGCGCTCCCCTTGCACCCCGTCGCGCTCCCCTTGCACCCCGACGCGCTCCCCTTGCACCCCGTCGCGCTCCCCTTGCACCCCGTCGCGCTCCCCTTGCACCCCGACGCGCTCCCCTTGCACCCCGTCGCGCTCCCCTTGCACCCCGTCACACAGTCGAACGTTAATCTATACACTACCACTGACACTCTTCCCCAATACTGTTGTACCCCTGCCACCAGCCCTGCTTATCCCTTTGTGTCCTGCTCATTCCTTTCTTCTAGTATTTCTTAAACGTTCCCAGGGCCCCAGGGGGGTACATTTTCATTTCAGCCCATCACGCACACACCTCATTAACATATCAAGGGCCTGCCAATTTAGTTGTTGTTCAATGAGGTCTGCTTGTTCGGACCCACTTTGCTCACCAATCAAACACATGGACATGAATGACAACATAGAGATATGTGTCCTGTCTCATGTGTGTTCTCCGTCTGTCCATAGGGAGGCGAGGGTCTGTGCTGGAAGGACCTGCTGAGGATCAAGAGCCCCCACAAGCTGCTGTACGCCCTGGAGATCATCGAGGCCCTGGGCAAGCCCAACCGACGCATCCACCGGGAGTCCACGGTACTACTGGGACTGCATATATTCATACACACACACACTTTGTCTCTCAAACACCTTTCTCATTCACGAACACCCACATTCACACACACATAGATATGCTCACCCTTGCTCTGCTCACCGATTCAAACACGCATACGAATGACCCCTGTGTTGTCCGTCTGTGTCCAGGGGAGCTACAGTGACCTGTACCCGGACTCTGACGACTCCAGCGAGGACCAGATAGAGAACAGTAAGAACTCCTGGAGCTGCAAGGTACGCCTCTTTTAAAACGGACTAACTCTCATGCTGTACACACTTATACAAACCACTTATCCATCAAGGCAACTCCATTTCCTGTTCTCCTTTTGCTTTGTTTTTACAGTTTGTGTCGTCTGGAGGGCTTCAGCTGCTGTTGGAGATCTTCAACTCTGCCATTCTGGAGCCCAAGGACCAGGAGTCTTGGACAGTGGTGGGTGGATCAGCACCGCATTATAATACTTGTAGGAGACGGAATAGAATGGGTTGTATAGATTAAACTAAATAAAGTTGAAGTCTCAGTACATTCAAGTCATATGATGAGTGGTAATGATTCTGTTAAAAAAACAGTTATTCACACATTGAAAACTGCTTTATGAGGTGCCGACGATTTCCAATTTCAAAGTGGAAAATCATAAAATTTGAAATAAAAACACTGGGGGGAATGAACAGGACAGAAATAAAACCATATCAAACATTGTTTTTTAAAACAATGTTCTGTAGTTAGTATTGAGTGTTAACACAGGTCACGTCTCTCTCTGTCTCTCTCTCTCCTCCAGTGGTTGTTGGACTGCCTGGCTTGCCTGCTTAAGCTCATCTGCCAGTTTGCGGTGGACCCGGCCGACCTGGACCTAGCCTACCACGACGTCTTCTCCTGGTCGGGCCTCACCGACAGCCAGCGCAAAAGGGCCTGGCCTGGCAAGTCCCGCAAGTCCGCCGGCGACCACGGCAAGGGCCTGCACATCCCCCGCCTCACAGAGGTACACTGGTCCTCAGCTAAATGCCAACAGCTTATGCTAACCGCTGGGTGGGGAGTTGCCATCCTTAACTCTTTCTGTGCAGGACAACAGCCTTTCTTTCCACAGCTGTAGCACTTAAAAGAGAAATGATCAAGCGATTTGTGTTATTTTGTTTGACATAACCATGAAATACAGAAACACGTAATAACCCCAGATTGAGTAACCATAAACCGTAAAAAATGAATAAAACATTTTAATTACATTTTTTTAAACTTAATTTCTGTAATGAAGGCAACATTTCTGTAGAAAGTAGTAGAGAATGTCCTGCAGCATCTTTTTCTCTCCCCTTCTATTTCCCCTTCTCTCCCTCTGAAGCAGTCTTCTATTTCCTCTTCTCTCCCTCTGAAGCAGTCTTCTATTTCCTCTTCTCTCCCTCTGAAGCGGTCTTCTATTTCCTCTTCTCTCCCTCTGAAGCGGTCTTCTATTTCCCCTTCTCTCCCTCTGAAGCGGTCTTCTATTTCCCCTTCTCTCCCTCTGAAGCAGTCTTCTATTTCCTCTTCTCTCCCTTCGAAGCGGTCTTCTATTTCCTCTTCTCTCCCTCTGAAGCGGTCTTCTATTTCCTCTTCTCTCCCTCTGAAGCAGTCTTCTATTTCCTCTTCTCTCCCTCTGAAGCGGTCTTCTATTTCCTCTTCTCTCCCTCTGAAGCAGTCTTCTATTTCCTCTTCTCTCCCTCTGAAGCAGTCTTCTATTTCCTCTTCTCTCCCTCTGAAGCAGTCTTCTATTTCCTCTTCTCTCCCTCTGAAGCAGTCTTCTATTTCCTCTTCTCTAGCAGTCTTCTATTCCTCTTCTCTCCCTCTGAAGCAGTCTTCTATTTCCTCTTCTCTCCCTCTGAAGCGGTCTTCTATTTCCTCTTCTCTCCCTCTGAAGCGGTCTTCTATTTCCTCTTCTCTCCCTCTGAAGCGGTCTTCTATTTCCCCTTCTCTCCCTCTGAAGCGGTCTTCTATTGCCCACAGCTATTTTGTCTCTGTACTTCCTTCCCTGTGGTGTCTTGTCCTCTACACGAACTTAAAAACTATCCCCATGTTTAATTTTTTGTATCTTAAATACTTGATAAACCTTCCGTTTTTTTTTTTTGTTTATATATTTTTTCTTGTCAGGTTTTCCTGGGCCTTGTCCAAGGCACCAACCTGATCCAGCGCTTGATCAACGTGGCCTACACCTACGACCACCTAGCACACAGGTGAGAGAACGCGACGACGAGGCCTGTGTTTCAGTGGTCACACTACCCACTAGCGTGCTGTGTAGTACTTAACTGCTTAGTATGTTTGGTGTGGCAATGTATGTGGTCACACTCTCCATGCCAATAAAGGCTTTTGAATTTGAACAAAGGGACCAAATGATTGGATTTGAAGGAATGTGTTAGGCATTCATTGTAAGTTGTGTTGTAGTATGGACATGGGGTGTCAGTGTGAAATGTTTTTGTACTGAAGGTTTCCGTCAGCCTATCTTGATTTTGTTTACTTCCTGTCTCACCTGCAGAGTTCTGAAGGCCCAATCGGATCACCGGTCCCGCCATGAAGGTGAGCTACGTTTTACATGCGCTTAAAATGTTAATCAACATGCCAAATTAAAAGCCATTTTGCACTGAAAGTACAACTTTCATAGCCTTATGTCCATTCTGTATGTGCTTAAGCGCATTGTTCTTAGGAACGACACATTAGACGTGTGAAATGACGACGTTATTCCTATGTTCCAGTGACCCACTACTCCATGTGGCTGCTGGTGAGCTGGGCCCACTGCTGCTCCACGGTTAAGTCCGGTCTGGCCGACAGCGACCACCTCCACGACTGGCTCAGGAAGCTCACCCTGCTGGTGCCGGAGGTGAGATCTGGGGGAATAATGAGACACTGACCCCCCCTCCCCTCCCGCCCCGGAAATGAACCGCTGTCTAGTATTGTCTTCATCTTGCTTTTCTTCCCCCTACCTAAAAACATGGCCTCAGTTTTGTTTCAGTGTAACATTTGTGGGTGTTTCCATCCGAAAATATTGTCTCTGGGAAGAATCCAGCTATCCCGTGATTTGTTGATCCTATTTTGATGCCACTGAGATACTAACTATTCTGTGACCCAATGGATCCGTGCGACCTTGGTAACAACATCAAATAGAGGAAGGTGTTAGCGTGAGTGTGTCTCTTGTCCTTCTCAGACGGCGGTGCGTCACGAGGCTTGTAACGGCCTGTACAAGCTGTCCCTGTCGGGTCTGGAGGGAGGAGAGTCCATCAACAGGTCCTTCCTGCTGCTGGCCGCCTCCACGCTGCTCAAGTTCCTCCCCGACGCACAGGCCCTCAAACCACTGCGGGTGAGTACAGCACACACACACACACACTTGCGCGTATAGACCGATGCATAAACGCACAAGCACAATTTTGTTGTACTGTATACTGACAAAAACGAATGTGTTCGTTGTGGGTTATTCAATTCCTAGGTCACGTCAAGTCACACATGCCTAATGTTAGTGAAGGGGTTCTGTAGCTGATGTGCTGTGTGGTCATGTGTTCAGGTGGAGGACTATGAAGAGGAGCCCGTGCTGAGGACGGGCTGTAAGGAGTACTTCTGGCTGCTGTGCAAGCTCATCGACAACATCCACGTCAAAGACGCCAGCCAAACCACTCTGTTGGACCTGGATGCTTTAGCCAGACACCTGGCCGACTGCATACGGAGGTGAGTCCAAGACCAGGTCTGCGTCTGAAACGAAGTCCTATTGCCTATTTAGTGCACTGCCTTTGGACCATGGGCCCGGGTCAAAAGAAGTGCGCTATATAGGGAAAATGGTGTCGTTTTCGGACACAACCAAGGTCTCTCTTGAAATAGGTATTTTATGTGTGATGGCTGGCGTTGTCCACATTCTTTCTGGAGTATGAAGGCCAGCTCAGTTCAAATACACAAGACAATACTGTTTTTAAACCACTTCTACGATAAAGTTCTCTTGCTCAAACATTGGCCTGTCTCCCACTCCCCAGCCGTGAGATCCTTGACCAGCAGGACGGCGCCATCGAGGACGACGGCCTCACGGGCCTCCTGCGCCTCGCCACCAGCGTCCTCAAACACAAGCCCCCCTTCAAGTTCTCTCGAGAGGGCCAGGAGTTCCTGCGTGACGTCCACAACCTGCTCTTCCTCCTTCCCAGCCTGGCTGACCGCGCCCAGCCCAAGTGCAAGTCGCATGCGGCCCGCGCCGCCGCCTACGACCTCCTGGTGGAGACGGTGAAGGGCTCGGTGGAGAACTACAGACTGCTTCACAACTGGGTCATGTCCCAGCACATGCAGAGTGAGAAGGACCTTTAATGCTACTAGAATATTTGTCAATGAGAGTAATGCATTGGTTGATGGCCCAAGGGAATACAATTGCTATTGAATTAGACATTATGCTGGCTGACAGAATCTGAAAATAGTTTTTGCCCCTAAACTGCGTCTTGTTGTTTTCTTTGGTGGGGTGGGGGAGTAGAAATACTATATCCGCTGGTTTTAAACAAACAGCCAAATAGCATCCCATTGAATTCGGGCCTTCCTGTTGGTTATGTCTGCTCCATGGATTTCCATGACCGGATCAAATGAGTGAACCAAGTTGATTTATTTTTGAAAATGCTATTATTAATATATTTGAGCATCATCAAACATAATCTTAGATCCGGTATATTCTATTAGGCTCCTGAACGATATGAATATGTGTGTTAATTAAATTGACAGCCTCTCACGCCCCGTACAAGTGGGACTACTGGCCCCACGATGATGTGCGTGCCGAGTGTCGCTTCGTGGGCCTCACTAACCTGGGGGCCACCTGCTACCTGGCCTCCACTATCCAACAGCTCTACATGATCCCTGAGGCACGCCAGGCCGTCTTCACTGCGAAGGTCAGTCCTCTAAATACTGTGCTTCTCTTACTCTCTCGTTGTTCTATCGTTCCTCTCTTGTTCTTCCTCTTGCTTTTCTTACGCCTCTCTTTCTCCGGTTTTTTTTCCCCTGTCTTGTTCTCTCGCTCTCTTCTCTCTATATTAGCGATTTGTAATGGATGATATTACCATGGTTCCTTATTCACAATGCTCTAGTTTGTATGGGGCAATTTCACCTCATCCACGCTTGTATATAGCAGTCATCTGGATGATCCACGGCAGCCATTGTGCGCAAGAATGCTCATCCCACACATGCTATTTCACTCCCTCTGCCACCGGAAGAATGCGGTGACGTTGTGAATGCTGTTTATTAATGAGAGTTGTGTGTTTTTTCCAGTACGCAGAGGAGATAAAGCACAAGACCACCTTACTGGAGCTCCAGAAGATGTTCACCTATCTCATGGTACGCAGCCGATCTCTCTCTTTCAGCCCTCTGTCACACCCTTCTCATCTATCTCCTCAGTCCATATGACAAGAACCAACTGTTGTTGTCCCCGCGGAGACCCTGCTACTTCAATTTTGCCCCACTCATCTTTCTTCCTTTTCCTCCTCGCTCCATCCCTGGTTCCAGGAGAGCGAGAGGAAGGCGAACAACCCCCGCCCGTTCTGTAAGACCTACACCATGGACAAGCAGCCCCTGAACACGGGCGAGCAGAAGGACATGACCGAGTTCTTCACCGACCTCATCACCAAGATAGAGGAGATGTCCCAGGACCTGAAAAACACAGTGAAGACGCTCTTTGGAGGGGTCATCACCAACAATGTGGTCTCGCTGGTAAGAATCACTATACTCCTTTTAAACGTTGACCTGCAACATTTCCTTGGTGCAAAAGAATTGTGTGAAGTGCAAAACTCATTATGAACCGTATTAAATCTCACTGCTCGATTACAAGGTTTACTGTTTTTTTGTGCACTTTACGCTATTCCTTGGCACTAGAAAATGTCACCCTACATGTGTTTGTTGCGCAGGTGTTAGTGTGTGTGTGTAAAGCCATTCTCATTCAACTCATTTTCTCCGTCCAACAGGACTGTGACCACGTGAGTCAGACAGCAGAGGAATTCTACACGGTCAGGTGCCAGGTGGCCGACATGAAGAACATCTACGTAAGCACAACATCGCCATCAACATCGTTGACTTGGTTTAGAAGTGCAACCAAGTGTTATAGACTGGGGTTTACCTTCCAATCACAAGTCTCAAATCTCATAGCACTGTAGTATCACACTGCTGCATTCTATTCAGCTTGGAGTTCTTACTCTTGCAAATGGCAACTTTTCCTCAAGTCATCCTATGTCGTACTCTGTTAGTCCGGTGTATTTTCTATGCTCCTAGTTCTGGTGGGCTTACAGTACTGCTCGGCATGTTGCTAGAGACTTGTGTCTTTGTGTTTCCTCAGGAATCTCTGGACGAGGTGACCATCAAGGACACTCTGGAGGGGGACAACATGTACACCTGCTCCCAGTGTGGCAAGAAAGTACGCGCCGAGAAGAGGTGAGTCGACGCCAACCTCACGAAGAGGACCCTGCTGGTTTCTACTGAAAATAAGCCAACCATAATACATTGGCAGTCGTAGTTGTATACTAGATATTTTTGGAATGGTTAGCTGGTTTTCCACCAGTTGATGTTGGTTTTACCGTTTGAAAAAATAACTTATTGACGACATCTAGTTTCTCTTTTTTTTTGTACAAGACTTGTGCTTATATTAATCTCCCTTCCCTTTCTCCGTCCTGCTCCTTTCCAGGGCGTGCTTCAAGAAGCTGCCTCGCATCCTGAGCTTCAACACTATGCGCTACACCTTCAACATGGTCACCATGATGAAGGAGAAGGTCAACACGCACTTCTCCTTCCCCCTGCGCCTCGACATGACCCCCTACACTGAGGACTTCCTCATGGCCAAGGGCGACAGGAAAGAGGGTACGCGTCACTTCCTGTTCCGACAGACCCCCAGCCGCATGATTTGGTTCTCATAGGCTCTGTACTAAATTCACTTGTATCACTGTACTAGTCGGTGTGTTTTGAAATCGGGTTGAATAGCAATATGCGGATAATTCCTTTTCCGTAGTCTGTAGAAAGAGGACAAATGTGCAGGTGCTGGATAGAAAAACCAATATATGAAAACAAAGTAATGTCTGCACCTCGAATGGTCGCCAGTGATTTATCGGCGATTTAATATAAAGTTTTTATCCTCTTGGTATCTTCATCTATCTAGCCTATGAGGCTAGCTGGACCAATAATTGGAGGAACAGGTTGCTCATTGATGTGGTCCACTATGTCCTACTACAGGTTTCCGGGAGGAGGGTGAGTCTAAGGTGGCGGAGAGCTACGAGTACGACCTCATCGGCGTCACGGTTCACACGGGCACGGCCGACGGCGGCCATTACTACAGTTTCATCCGGGACATCGTCAACCCGCACGCCTACAAGAATAACAAATGGTGTGGAATATCTCTGGCTATACTATTGAAATCAGATCAGTGGGGAATTTAAAAACCGAGGTCTCATGTTATTGCCTTACGATACGATATACTTTAATTGTCCATTTACATGGAAGTTAGTTCATGACAATCCTTTGATTGATATCTGGGTGCTTTTGAATTTTAGGGAATACAACTGACTGTCCTTAACTTACTTCGTTTGCTTATCTCAGGTACCTATTCAACGATGCCGAGGTGAAGCCCTTTGATTCAGCCCAGCTAGCCTCCGAGTGCTTCGGTGGAGAGATGACGGTAAATCCCCCAAAAAAGACAAAGCTCCAATGCTTTACTGTTAATTAATACTTTTTTACATATTTAAATGTTTTGTCTCACCTACATATTTGTCTTTTAGACAAAAACGTATGACTCTGTCACCGACAAGTTCATGGACTTCTCCTTTGAGAAGGTCAGTTTCCTTGTAAATCACTTTCTAAAGTTTAAATTGAGTTGAATAAAATGCTGGGTTTTAAAGTTGACGGTTTGTCCCGTGTCTCTCCCCCCAGACCCACAGTGCCTACATGCTTTTCTACAAGAGAGTGGAGCTCGAGGAGGAAAATGGCAAGGACTTCAACTTCGACGTTTCTCCAGATCTACTCGAGGTACCTGGCTGGTTGCAATCTCATAGCACTCTCCTTTCTCACATTCTTTATTCTCAAACGTCGAAATACTTATTCTGTGTTTATTTTCTCTACTCAGTGGATTTGGCAAGACAACATGCAGTTTCTCCAGGACAAGAACATTTTCGAGCACACATACTTTGGGTCAGTGACACATTTTTGTACTAGCCATCACGACTGTGCCTTTTCTGAAGCTAGAATGCAGATGTGATATTATTGAGAGTTTATGTTAACAGTACTTTGCTTGTGTGCCCATGACTTTACCCTGAAATGTATAACCAAATCGATTTTACTTATGAAATACAGTCTCAATTAAAGCTCATATGCAATCAAATATGGTCTTGATCTATTAACATATAGTGTAAGTTATGTATGATGCCTTGATGGATAAACTGGTCTGAGATCAGTGTTGTGACTCTCTCTCTGTACTCTTACCTACAGGTTCATGTGGCAACTTTGCAGCAGCATCCCTAGCACTTTACCAGACCCCAAAGCCATCTCCCTCATGACTGCCAAGGTACGACCACACTCCACTAAAGCTTTATTCTCAACCATAGAACTTAATTTGAAAATCACAATTTTTTTTATTTTTATGGTTTTACCTTAACACTTTTTGAATGTACTTTCCACTCTCACACTTCTCCTCCTTGGTTACAGCTCAGCACGTCATTTGTCCTGGAGACGTTCATTCACTCCAAGGAAAAGGTGAGACATCCTTACTGTCAGTGGATGGCTCCCTCTAGTTGCCAGCGTCAATTGCAGTCTGGTTATTTTTCAGCGATTTGTAGATAATTTTTTTTAGCCCTCTGTTTTACAGCGTGGAAGATGGTCTGTAACTTAGCAAGGGTCTGTCTAAATTTTGTCTGTGTTTTCAGCCCACCATGCTGCAGTGGATCGAGCTACTGACCAAACAATTCAACAACAGCCAGGCGGCCTGCGAGGTAAATTGACTGTTTGTTGAAGGACAAATCAGGGACCACATATTGTGCTGAAATGGTTTTCAATCATTAGCGGGGTAATTGCTAACTTCCTGTTTTCATGTGGTCATGGTCTTTCAGTGGTTTTTGGACCGCATGGCTGATGACAACTGGTGGCCCATGCAGATCCTCATCAAGTGCCCCAATCAGATTGTTCGACAGGTGAGAGCCCCAATCAGATTGTTCGGCAGTCACTCACTCACTCACTCACTCACTCACTCACTCACACACACTCATACTCACTGCCCTGTTGTCCCCCATCAGATGTTTCAGAGGCTGTGTATCCACGTCATCCAGAGGCTACGGCCAGTCCACGCTCACCTCTACCTACAACCTGGAATGGAGGATGGGTACGACTGGTTTCTTATGTACCAATCAATCATCCACCCACTCAATCACTCACAACTGAGAAACATGTTCATTTGTAAGCTTTATAGCGTTAACAATTTGATGGCTTACACACACTTTTTTGTTAGCATTTTTCTCACATTAAACTGGTTTGTGGTATCCCATGAGTCTATAACGTGGCTTTTGAGCTGATCGTGTTTTGCTGCCACTAGAGGCGTTGCAGCGGGACATCACCGTGTTGTCTGTGTCATTAGCTGGCTGAAAGGTGTCACCTAGTTGCCCTAGCACTGTGGGCACTTGGAGAGTTTTGTGGCACAACATTGAGGAAAATGGTCACTAACCAACAGTTTCAATTTATAATGTTCTGGAAAAACTCAGGGAGAACTCCATGTTTTAATTCTACTATCACCTGGGCCATGTTCATTAGGGTACTTAACAGAGAGCGTTTCAACAGAAAACGAAAATGAGAGTTTCTCATTGAACAAGTCTAGGTAGTCCCTTTGTTTCAGTCCATCTTCATTTGTTTGTTAATGAACATGACCTGACAAGTTGTCTGATGTCACTTCCTGCGTGCGGCCTGCAGGTCTGACGACATGGACGGGCCGGTGGAGGACATTGGCAGCCGCTCGTGCGTGACGCGCTTCGTCAAGACGCTGCTGTCCATCATGGAGCACGGCGTCAAGCCCCACAGCAAACACCTGACTGAGTACTTCGCCTTCCTCTACGAGTTTGCCAAGATGGGAGAGGAGGAGGTGGGTCGTTGATAACAATAGTCATTTTATAGGAAAATGCTCTTGACACTTTTATCCCAAAGGACTTTAGTGTGTAAAGGTGAGTCCCAAATGGCACCCTATAACCAACAGAGTGTACTACTTTTGACCAGAGCCTGCTCTCTGAGTGCATACATTTTCAGTATGCGTTCTGTGATTCCTGCAGGGCTTGAACCCCATGACCTTGGCATTACCTCACCAAGATAAATGGCTGAAAGAGTTTTTAGAGAACAATGTTTTTGCTAACAGTTTGTTTTCTCTTTTCTCATTCCTCCAGAGTCAGTTCCTTCTGTCCCTACAAGCCATTTCCATCATGGTGCACTTCTACATGGGCACCAAGGGTCCTGAGAACGTAAGTATACACTAGGTGTGTGTGTGTGTGTGTGTGTGTGTGTGATTGGGTGTGTAATGACCTGGTCCCCCCCCCAGCCCCAGGTGGAGGTGCTGTCTGAGGAGGAGGGAGAAGAGGAGGATGAGGAGGAGGACATCTTATCCCTGGCGGAAGAGAAGTACCGCCCGGCCGCCTTGGAGAAGATGATAGCTCTCATCGCCCTGCTGGTGGAACAGTCCCGCTCTGAGAGGTAGGGCACTGCCGGCATGGCATAGCACCACTTGGGACACGGGAAGGCAGTCTATGGCACAGGGATTTGACCTGCTACTAACAAAGTGAGATTTGCCAATGTCACTGGACAATTTGAGTCTCACCCAGAACTAGACATTGTTGTGACTAGACAATTTGGTATTTACGTTTGCTGGGTCACAGGAAGTGTTCATAGCTTTGGCACAGCACAACATAGTGTTGGTAATACTGGCCAAAAGTTAGCTAGAAATACTACTGCATATAGCACCCAATTTATACTGTTGTCAGTATCAAATCCTCCCGCTTCTTCATATGCTTAATCTTTTTAATCTTCTTTCTAATCCCCCCCCCCCCCCCCCCCTCTTCAGACATCTGACTCTGTCCCAGAGTGACATGGCAGCCCTGACCGGGGGGAAAGGCTTCCCCTTCCTCTTCCAGCACATCCGAGACGGCATCAACATCAGGCAGACCTGCAACCTCATCTTCAGCCTGTGTCGCTACAACAACCGCCTGGCCGAGCACGTGCGTTTTAACTCGCACACCAATTCACACACTAACGCACGCACGCACGCACCCACAAACAAACACGTCGCCGTTGTTAATGGCAGACCCTGGCCGTGACCCCGCTCTCCGAGGGTGTCTCAGGGAGAGTTGGGATATGCAAAAAGCACAGTTGGTATTAATACAGACATTTACATGTTTGAAATAGGACAAATATAAGCACCCACCAAATTATTATTACATAGAGGGGCATAATTTCTCCTGTGTTTTATTCCAGATTGTATCCATGCTCTTCACCTCTATCGCTAAACTGACGCCTGAGGTAAGCACTGATGTGAGAACCTATACTTTTAATCCATAATGCTCTGTCTATTATCCAACTCAATTATTAGTTTGTACAAATCTCAATTTATCCCTCATATTCTCTACTTCTTTCTCTCATCTCTCTCTCTCTCTCTCTCTCTCTCTCCCACTCCTTGTCTTCACCCCTCTCTCCATCTCCTACTTCTCCTCCTCCAGGCGGCAAACCCTTTCTTCAAGCTGCTCACCATGCTGATGGAGCTGTCAGGTGGTCCTCCGGGCATGCCTTCCTTCGCCTCTTACATACTACAGAGGATCTGGGAGGTACGGTCACACACACACATAACATAAAATCTCATGTTATTTGTCACATGCTTCGTAAACAGAGACCGGTACGGGCCCTTCCCAACAGTGCAGATAGAAATAATAACTTGGTACTGGTACCGCGTGTATATAGCCAAGGCAACGTACAAGGTAATTGAGGTAGATATGTCCATATAGGTAGGGGGTAGAGTGACTAGGCAACAGGATGGATAATAAACAGTAACAGCAGTGTATGTGATGAATCAAAAGAGTTGGTGCAAAAAGGGTCAATTCAGATAGTCTGGGTAGCTATTTAGCTGTCTAATGGCTTGGGAGTAGAAGCTGTTCAGGGTCCCATTGTTTCCAGACCGTTTGCTGTACAGTAGCATAGAGAACTGTCTATGACTTGGAGTCTTTGGCAATATTTAGAGCTTTCCTCTGACACCGCCTGGTATAGAGGGCCTGGATGGCAGGAAGCTCTGCCTCAGTGATGTACTGGGCCGTACGCACTGTCCTCTGTAGCACCTTGCGGTCGGTATACCAAGCAGTTGCCGTACCAAGCGGTGACACAACCACTCAAGATGCTCTCAATGGTGCAGCTGTAGAACTTTTTGAGAATCTGAGGGCCCGTGTCAAATCGTTTCAGCCTCCTGAGGGGCAAGAGGCGTTGTCGTGTTGGTGTGTGTGGACCATGTTAATTCCTTAGTGAGGAACTTGAAGCTCTCGACCCGCGCCACTACAGCATGTCGACACTGCCAGGTCACTGACCTCCCTATAGGCTGTCTTGTCGTCGGTGATCAGGCCTACCACCGTAGTGTCGTCAGGGAGCTTAATGATGGTGTTGGAGTTAGGTGTTGCCACGCAGTCGTGGGTGAACAGGGAGTACAGGAAGGGACTAAGCACGCACCCTTGAGGGGCCCCAGTGTTAATGGTCAGCGTGGTGGATGTGTTGTTGCCTACCCTCACCACCTGGGGGCGGCCTGACAGGAAGTCCAGGATCCAGTTGCAGAGGGAGGTGTTCAGTCCCAAAGTACTGAACTTAGTGATGAGCTTGGAGGGAACCTAGTCACATAGGTTAATCGGATTCATTGTTCTTTATCAAGTTACTTCAGTTAAATATAAATGTATCCATATATTTGTCCTTATTTCACTTTATCAAGTTATTTCAGTTGATCTTGACGTCGTTGCCTAAAATATTCAGGAACTTATCTTTTTTGTTGTGTGTGTGTTCTCTCCCAGGTGATAGAGTACAACCCTAGCCAGTGTCTGGACTGGTTGGCGGTGCAGACCCCCAGGAACAAGCTGGCTCACAGCTGGGTGCTACAGAACATGGAGAACTGGGTGGAGCGCTTCCTACTTGCCCACAACTACCCCCGTGTCCGCACCTGTAAGAACACTTGTGATGTCTCTGTCTGGAAGTTCTTACGAACTACACTACATGGCCAAAAGTATATGGACACCTGCTCGTCAAACATCTCATTCCAAAATCATGGCCATTGATATGGAGTTGGTCCCCCCTTTGCTGCTATAACAGCCTCCGCTCTTTTGGGAAGGCTTTCCACTAGATGTTGGAACATTACTGCGGGGACTTGCTTCCTTTCAGCCATGAACATTAGTGAGGTTGGGCAATTAGGCCTTCGAATTCATCCCAAAAGTCTTCATTGCGGTTGAGGTCAGGGCTCTGTGCAGGCCAGTCAAGTTCTTCCACACCAATCTCGACAAACCATTTCTGTATGGACCTCACTTTATTTTTATTTAATTTTACCTTTATTTTACTAGGCAAGTCAGTTAAGAACAAATTCTTATTTTCAATGATGGCCTAGGAACAGTGGGTTAACTCCCTTGTTCAGGGGCAGAACAGGGTCATGCTGAAACAGGAAAGGGCCTTCCCAAACTGTTGCCACAAAGTCGGAAGTGCGGAATTGTCTAGAATGTTATTGTATGCTGTAGCGTTAAGATTTCCCTTCATTGGAACTAAGGGGCCTAGCCCAAACGTGAAAAACAGCCCCAGACCATTATTCCTCCTCCACCAAACTTTACAGTTTGGCCCTATGCATTGGGGCAGGTAGTGTTCTCCTGGCATCCGCCAAACCAAGATTAGTCCGTCGGACTGCCAGATGGTGAAGCGTGATTCATCAGTCCAGAGAACAAGTTTCCGCTGCTCCAGAGTCCAATGTTAATGAGTTTTGCACCACTTCAGCCATTGCTTTGCGTTGCACATGGTGATCTTAGGCTTGTGTGTGTGGCTGCTCGGCTATGAAAACCCATTTCATTAAGTTCCCAGATGAACAGTTATTGTGCTGACGTTGCTTCCAGAGGCAATTTGGAACTCAGTAGTGAGTGTTGAAACCGAGGACAGACGATTTTTACACCCTACGGGCACTCGGTGGTCCTGTTCTGTGAGCTTTGTGTGGCCTACCACTTTGTGGCTGAGCCGTTGTTGCTCCTAGACGTTTCCACTTCACATTAGGGTACTTTTTTTTGTTCATCATTCTATTTTCCATAGTATCAACGCTCTTATTAAACAGTGTTGCTGTGCAAGAGGGGCTTTCTCCTCTCCTTCCTGTCGGTCAGGTTGCCACCGGATACAGGGAGTTAAGAAAAATACGTGTTTTATTTTTTCCATCTGGGATCTTCTGTATGCTCGTCTGCGTACATATTCTCCTTTCAGTCCTTGTGTAATTATTGCACAGTGAGATCAATGGAAGGTTTCTATACATGGGTGAACAATCCAACGCTTGGTGAATTTGGCTTCAGAATGAAAGCAAGAGCTGACGTCGAAGGATCAAAAACCGACTTCGCTTCGATCAAAAAACGTACTTCTTAGATGAAACATACAGCCTCTAAAGACAATTGTTACGTCGTTGCGGTCTCCCAGCCTTTCATGCAATAGAATAAAATAACTGAAGACTCCTACAAAAATACTGGTATCAGAATAAAAACGTTGACATCAACAATAAAGTTCATTTGAGTGAGTTGCCCTCAAAGATACATAAGTAACGAAATACAACAACTAGATGGAACTGCAACGACGTCTGAAAGAAGTGAGATGAATGACGTGTCCATAAAGCAAATGTATTAAGTAAAGATTTCACTACAACACAACGCCGCTCCTTCCTGGTCAGCATTTCCATGGTTAAGGTATGTGGTGCTAAGACCCCTGGCCTTGCACAATCTTGCCTGCATCTAGCTGATCTTAGTTGACCGGGGGAAGACATTTTGACTAACTGACTTATTGGAAAGGTGGCATCCTGCCACGTTTTAAAGTCACCGAGCTCTTCAGTAAGGTCGTTCTACTGCCGATGTTTGTCTATGGAGATTACATGGTTGTGTGCTCTGTTTTCTACACCTGTCAGCACCATATCCACATACTTTTGTGTATATGTATATAGTGTAGGTTACAAAAAGTTCCCCATAAAACAATCCTCGAAAACAGGTTACGTAGGTGCCCTTTTCAACTTGTTTTATATGTGACTCCCTCTATCGCTTCCATCCCCACCTCTCCCAGAGAACCAACAGAGAGCTAGGTACCACTGCTGTCCACTGCACTCATCCCCATCATTTTCTTCTCACTCTAGCAAAAGAACGATCATGTGTAGTTAGCCTAGAAATATATATTTTCTAAAAGACAGACATTTAGGCAAAACGCTGCTCCAACTCTGAATTCTCTTTCTGTCCCTGTAGCGGCAGCCTACCTCCTGGTCTCCCTGATTCCCAGCAACTCGTTCCGCCAGATGTTCCGCTCCACGCGTTCCCTCCACATCCCCACGCGGGACCTGCCCCTGTCCCCCGACACCACCGTGGTGCTCCACCAGGTACGGTAACACCCTGCAATCCTGTCGCCCTGGGTTCGATTAGTGTTAGGTTCTACTCATGGTACAGACGGATACCGAGAAAAGCTCAGACCAGATTTATCTAACATAAATCATGTAGCAGATATAGTAGAAAGAGTATGTGGCCTTGTCTGTAGCCAACAGGCTGGAGACCAAATGTACGACAATGTATTAAGACGGACACTTTTTACATCTTGCCGGTTTCTCTGATCAAACTAAATGGGGCCCAATCAACAACAAAAATGCGCTGTCACGTTAACAAACAACATATCCTAAAAACAGGACAGGTCAAAGTAAAATGGACAATATAGCATATACAATCACAACTGTTGTCCAGGAGTTTCACCCCATTGTCATGATCAGTGGTTTCAAGTTTGTATCTGTGTATTTTTGTATCTGTGTAAGTTGATCATAGCGAAAAATCTAATTTCTGCATTACATGTTGATTCTACCCTGATGAAGACGGCTTGTCTGTCGAAACGTTGGACATTAAATTATTGCATCTGAGCTCCTAGAGTGTGCGGCTCTCCTTGAATTTGTTTATATTACCTGTTGTGTAAACACATTGCAAATATGCTCACCATAACTCCTGATGAAGTTGGGTAGCTGATATTCGGAGCTTAAAAAGCCAAATTGATTAGTCACAGGAATCAGGACCAATAAATCCAATGCAACGGCCTGTTTTACAAATGGTGGGCCTACCACGTGGATGGGCATTGGCAGAATTCCATGGCTGGTCGACATGCTAGGCTGCACCCTAGTAAGCACCAGCCAAGGTCTTTCTTTTGTTAGTTTTGTTTTGCCTAGGGCGGCTGACGGGCAAGGACCGGGCCCTGCGTGCAAGTTACACAAGCATATATTTATACCCCGACTAGGCGGATTTCCCCTTCTTGTATGTCTAAGATAAACAATTAGTCTCTGTTGCTGGGCGGAAACTAGGTCTGTGCCTCTTTGTTAGTGTCCAGAACCTTTGTGGGCCGGTGTGTGTGTGTGTGTGTGTGTGTGTGAGAGGGAGCTGCAGTTAGTGTCATTGGGGCCCCTCTGGGCCCCCCCTCACAGATGTTTCCTCCCTCTTCAACTATTGTCCTTGCCCTTGTTCCTCAGAAACTAACTTGGCTCAACAGCAACCCGACTGTTGCTCTTTTATCTACTTCCTTAGACTCTTAATATACAGCACTAACAGTGTCGGTCTCAGGTCAGACACTTTCTGTACTTCCCCTTGTCGCTACAATAACACACCAGCTCCAACAACCAAATCCTTAACAAGATTACTACTACCAATGAGCTAATTATACAATTATAATGGGCTCAAGTCAAACGGTTTCCATCATTACTGACAACGTTTCCACCAATCGGGTCTTGGCAATAATATCCATTTGCTGGTATTTTTTGATCACCTGCTCAGATATCTTCTAGTTTGAAGACTTCAAGTACAGATATTTTATTGAAACTGGGAGAAGTGGATATAATTTACAACCGGTAAAGGAGACTTAGTGTATCTTGTCAATAAATTGTATTATGTATGTACAACGATTTAGATTGAAGTGTACGTGTTTCACAGGAACTGTTTATTTTGTATGAAAACGAAAAATACAGAAAAAGATCTAATCTTTCCCTTTGCTCCTGTGCCAGGTGTACAACCTGCTTCTGGGCCTGCTGGGTCGGGCCAAGCTGTACGTGGACGCGGCGGTGCATGGGACCACCAAGCTGGTTCAGTACTTCAGCTTCATGACCTACTGCCTCATCTCCAAGACGGAGAAGCTCATGTTCTCTGGTTACTTCATGGACCTGTGGAACCTCTTCCAGGTGAGTGGATTGGGGGGGTTGAAAGGGCTTTGTCTGCTTTGGGAAGAATTGGCTGGGCTTTGTCTGCTTTGGGAAGAATTGACTGGGCTTTGTCTGCTTTGGGAAGAATTGACTGGGCTTTGTCTGCTTTGGGAAGAATTGACTGGGCTTTGTCTGCTTTGGGAAGAATTGACTGGGCTTTGTCTGCTTTGGGAAGAATTGACTGGGCTTTGTCTGCTTTGGGAAGAATTGACTGGGCTTTGTCTGCTTTGGGAAGAATTGACTGGGCTTTGTCTGCTTTGGGAAGAATTGACTGGGCTAAATGAGACTGGGATTAGATTGGCTTATTAGCCATTTAGAAGTTAGTCTCTTTGCATTCACTGCACTACACTATAATAACTAAATACAGGCATTTGGTCAATCTCAAGGCATGAAAATGAAGTCTATTAGTTTCATTTAGATTTGTTTGGTTCCTTTTTCTCTTCCCCTGTGGTGTGTTCACCTGTACACACCTTATTGAATAATAACACTAGTGATGGTAATGAAATAATTGAGTTGCGGTAAGTGAACTTGTCTGATCTTTCTCCATGTTTCCCCTCCCCCTCTCTCAGCCCAAGTTGTCTGAACCAGCCATCGCCACCAACCACAACAAGCAGGCCCTGCTCTCCTTCTGGTACAACGTGTGTATGGAGTGTCCCGAGAACGTCCGTCTGGTCGTCCAGAACCCCGTGGTCACTAAGAACATCGCCTTCAACTACATCCTGGCCGACCACGACGACCAGGAGGTACAAATAATACATTTTAGCTGCAAAGCCCCCTAATATTAAAAAATCATATAAACAAAATTAATCTAGTTTCGAATTGGGCAACTTAACCATGTTTACCAAGTTGCATGATTCTAGCTGAAAAAGGCGATGAGTTATGTGTAGTCCATGTTTGCCACAGTGCCTCCGTGGCTTAACGATACCATGGCACTGCCATATACTACTGTCCTTTCCAACTGAAGGTTTACCAAATTCCCTGCCCCTACGTCCAACAGTTCTATAGTTAGAACCTTCGGTGCAAGAAGCGCCTTCCACTGGCAAAGAGAGCGGCCATCTCTGAAACAATTTATCCAGGAACACGTTGTAAATGTACAAAATGTTACTAGCAAAAACACAACAGCCGAAGAAGAAAGGTAGGCCAGTCGCTAGAGGTGAGTCTGAAAGTCTGCTTGAAATGATTTCCCAACAGGTGGTGCTGTTCAACCGGGGAATGCTGCCGGCGTACTACGGCATCCTGAGGATGTGCTGCGAGCAGTCGCCCGCCTTCACCCGCCAGCTGGCCTCGCACCAGAACATCCAGTGGGCCTTCAAGAACCTGACGCCGCACGCCAGCCAGTACCCGGGGGTGGGTGGTCCGGCTGACTCACTCCTCTGTCCCTTTGTGTATAAAGGGAAGATGACCTGATTTGACTGGGTGCTGGTGTGTGTTGTCTGTCTGTGTGACTGTTCGTCTGTCTTTTTTTCCTCTCCTACTGCGTCAGGCGACTTGTGCCTCTGTTACACTGCCTGTGTCCATGACCCCTCAGGCCATTCATTAGTCCCTTGTGCCTCTGTTACACTGCCTGTGTCCATGACCCCTCAGGCCATTCATTAGTCCCTTGTGCCTCTGTTACACTGCCTGTGTCCATGACCCCTCAGGCCATTCATTAGTCCCTTGTGCCTCTGTTACACTGCCTGTGTCCATGACCCCTCAGGCCATTCATTAGTCCCTTGTGCCTTGTCCAGTATCATCCTCTTCATGAGGAGATCAGATGGATAATAGTAGGGGCTAGGCCTCTGAGATGTTTCTAGATGGTCTCTCTGACTCCTGTATGAGGTTGATTTGCGTTTGTCTCGGTTGCCTCTCTGACCACTGTCTGGGGTGTGTTTGTCCCCCTGCCTCTCTGACCACTGTCTGGGGTGTGTTTGTCCCCCTGCAGGCGGTGGAGGAGCTGTTTAACCTGATGCAGCTGTTTGTGGCCCAGCGGTCGGACATGAGGGAGGAGGAGCTGGAGGACGTCAAGCAGTTTAAGAAGACCACCATCAGCTGCTACCTCCGCTGCCTGGATGGACGCTCCTGCTGGACCACACTCATCAGGTAGCACAGAGCACACACATGCAGGGAGAGGGAGAGGGACGCACGGAGAGGGAGAGGGACGCACGGAGAGGGAGAGGGACGCACGGAGAGGGAGAGGGACGCACGGAGAGGGAGAGGGACGCACGGAGAGGGACGCACGGAGAGGGAGAGGGACGCACGGAGAGGGACGCACGGAGAGGGAGAGGGACGCACGGAGAGGGAGGCGGACGCGGGGGAGAGTGACGTCCCTCTCTGTGCGCGTCCCTCTCTCTGTGCGCGTCCCTCTCTCTGTGCGCGTCCCTCTCTCTGTGCGCGTACCTCTCTCTGTGCGCGTCCCTCTCTCTGTGTGCGCGTCCCTCTCTCTGTGCGCGTCCCTCTCTCTGTGCGCGTCCCTCTCTCTGTGTGCGCGTCCCTCTCTCTGTGTGCGCGTCCCTCTCTCTGTGCGCGTCCCTCTCTCTGTGCGCGTCCCTCTCTCTGTGCGCGTCCCTCTCTCTGTGCGCGTCCCTCTCTCTGTGCGCGTCCCTCTCTCTGTGCGCGTCCCTCTCTCTGTGCGCGTCCCTCTCTCTCTCTGTGCGCGTCCCTCTCTCTCTCTGTGCGCGTCCCTCTCTCTCTCTGTGCGCGTCCCTCTCTCTCTCTGTGCGCGTCCCTCTCTCTCTCTGTGCGCGTCCCTCTCTCTCTCTGTGCGCGTCCCTCTCTCTCTCTGTGCGCGTCCCTCTCTCTCTCTGTGCGCGTCCCTCTCTCTCTCTGTGCGCGTCCCTCTCTCTCTCTGTGCGCGTCCCTCTCTCTCTCTGTGCGCGTCCCTCTCTCTCTCTGTGCGCGTCCCTCTCTCTCTCTCTGTGCGGTCCCCTCCTCTCTCTGTGCGCGTCCCTCTCTCTCTCTGTGCGCGTCCCTCTCTCTCTCTGTGCGCGTCCCTCTCTCTCTGTGCGCGTCCCTCTCTCTCTCTGTGCGCGTCCCTCTCTCTCTCTCTGCGCGTCCCTCTCTCTCTCTGTGCGCGTCCCTCTCTCTCTCTGTGCGCGTCCCTCCTCTCTCTGTGCGTCCTCTCTCTGTGCGCGTCCCTCTCTCTCTCTGGCGCGTCCCTCTCCTCTCTCTGCGCGTCCCTCTCTCTCTCTGTGCGGTCCTCTCCCCACTGCGCGGTCTCTCTCTCGCGGTCACCCACCCACACACACAGAGAGGAACGCGGCGTGTGAAAGAGCGAGAAAGCAACACAAACACCGGAGAGAGAGAGGAGAGAGAGAGAGAGAGAGAGTGAGAGGAGAGAGAGAGAGAGAGGAGAGAGAGAGAGAGAGAGAGAGAGAGAGAGAGAGAGAGAGAGCGGAGAGAGAGAGAGGAGAGAGAGAGAGAGAGAGAGAGAGAAGAGAGAGAGAGAGAGAGAGAGAGAGAGAGAGAGAGAGAGAGAGAGAGAGAGGAGAGAGAGATGAGAGAGAGAGAGAGAGAGAGAGAGAGAGAGAGGCGCACAGAGAGAGAGATGGGCGTGCGAACACACACACACAGAGAGGGACACACACACACACACACAGAGAGGGACACACACACAGAGGGACACACACACAGAGAGGGACACACACACACAGAGAGGGACACACACACACAGAGAGGGACACACACACACACAGAGAGGGACACACACACACAGAGAGGGACACACACACACACACACAGAGAGGGACACACACACACAGAGAGGGACACACACACACACACACAGAGAGGGGGACACACACACACTACCTGGAATGGTCCAATAGGACACAATCATTTGTTGCAAAACGTTTTAAAACATTTTCCGTTGCCCTAAAACACGGCCCAGATACGAAGCATCTGCAGAGTTTAAAAAACATGAACACACGGCAACTTCACCAGAGAAATGTCTGATGCCTTTTAGAGAATCATATGGGCGCTGTCTTACTTTTGAGATGAAAGCCATGTGAAATCCAGAATATGTCCATGACATAGTGTAACTGTGTGTCCTTCCCAGTGCCTTCCGTGTGTTGTTGGAGAACGATGAAGACCGACTACTGGTGGTCTTCAACAGAGGACTCATCCTCATGACAGAGGTACGTCGAGACCTTCTGCACCAATTATGGTTTTTAGGCTTATATCGTTTCACTGGCTTGTATATTATAGTTTGGAGTTAGTTGTGGGGTTGGGGGGGGTAGTCTCGTGTTGCCACATTTCCAAGTCGCGTTCGTCACTCGGCTAGCGGAAATCAAGGTTTGGTTAACGGGTTGAAAATGTAAATAATATTAGAGTTGAATGTAGTTTTATTCTGTATCCAATATAAGACATTTTATATATTTTTTAAGTTTCTCAATGTAAAGGGTGTCCATAGAGGTTTCTCATGACATCAGCTGTTGCATAAATCATTACCTGTCATTTGACGTGCCCCTCCCTCCCTCCCCTCTCTCCATCCTGCAGTCTTTTAAGACCCTACACATAATGTTGGTAGTTTGATGAAGTTTCTTCATTGTGAGCTGTTTCCTGTAAAATAATATTTTACTCTAAAGTGTAGGAATGTTCATTTCTTAGGCCAAGGGTTCTAGCATTGGCAACGGTTTGATGTGCCCCTCTCGCTCTCTCTCTGTCTCTGTTTCTCTCTCACGGTTTCTCTCTCTGTCTCTCTCTGTTTCTGTCTCTCTCTGTCTCTCTCTGTCTCTCTGTTTCTGTCTCTCGGTTTCTCTGTCTCTCTGTTTCTCTCTCTCTCTGTTTCTGTCTCTCTCTCTGTTTCTGTCTCTCTCTCGGTTTCTCTCTCTCTCTCTCTGTTTCTGTCTCTCTCTCGGTTTCTCTCTCTGTCTCTCTCTCTCTGTCTCTCTCTGTTTCTGTCTCGGTTTCTCTCTCTGTCTCTCTCTGTCTCTCTCTGTTTCTGTCTTTCTCTCGGTTTCTCTCTCTTTCTCTGTCTCTCTGTTTCTGTCTCTCTCTGTTTCTGTCTCTCTGTCTCGGTTTCTCTCTCTGTGTTTCTGTCTCTCTCTCGGTTTCTCTCTCTGTCTCTTTCTCTCTCTCTCTGTTTCTGTCTCTCTCTCTCTCTCTCTCTCTCTCTCTCTCTCTCTGTTTCTGTCTGTCTCTCTCTCGGTTTCTCTCTCTGTCTCTCGGTTTCTCTCTGTCTCTCGGTTTCTCTCTGTCTCTCGGTTTCTCTCTCTCTCTCTCTGCTTCCTGCAGTCGTTCAACACCCTGCACATGATGTACCACGAGGCCACAGCGTGTCATGTGACGGGGGACCTGGTGGAGCTGCTGTCCATCTTCCTGTCGGTACTCAAGGCCACGCGGCCCTATCTGCAGCGCAAAGGTCAGCAACAACACCCTCCCTCCCACTCCTCTCTGGATGCTGGTAACTGCAACGGCTTACAGAGTTCATGTTTACAGTTCATTCATTGAGCTGTATCCTAAAGATCTATTTTATTTGACAGTTATTTACATACGTAATTGTATTAGAATTCATGTGGCGGTTGAGAGAACTATGTACATATTTATGTTGTATTGGATTACGCTATTGACTGCAAGTATGCCTTCCGACAGGAAGTAAAAAATAAGACATAAAAAGAACGCGCCAGTTATGTGCAAGTGATTATCGTGGCTTTTGCTGGCAACTTTCTTTCTATTGTTTTGTAGAATCTAAAGTGGTAAAATGTATTACTATTAAAAAGAAGCTTCCATCTCACAACCGACGTCCATAGTCGTTACTTTGAAGATAGTTATTCTAAGCTGACCTTGTAGCAAAACCTCATTTCCAAGTCAAATGTTCTGTCTCCCATTGACATCAATCCATGACTGAAGTAAACGTTAAGATTCACCCCCTCGTGAATAAGCCGTGTTCTTTCTGTCGGAGCCTTCTGTTAACTAGAGCTCGGTGACTTGCCTTTTTTTTTTTTTTTAGGGACCCTGTAAAAGTCTCTGTACGACCTGTGTTGTTCTCCTATAGACGTGAAGCAGGCTCTTATCCAGTGGCAGGAGAGGATCGACTTTGCCCACAAGCTGCTCACCCTCCTCAACTCCTACAGCCCTCCGGAGCTCCGCAACGCCTGCCTGGGTAAGAACACACAGACAGTTTGGATCATATTCGACCACATTTTCCCCTCTAAACCATTCCACATAGTATATACAATAGAGCTTTGGAACAATTCCAATCACTCGAGGGAATAATACCTGTTGTATGTAATATGAGATGTGATGTCACTAGTAGTTCCTGGGTTATTCTGTTCCCCCTCCAGATGTTCTGAAGGAGCTGGTCCTGTTGAGTCCCCATGACTTCCTGCACACTCTGGTGCCCTTCCTGCAGCACAACCACTGCACCTACCACCACAGCAACATCCCCAGTGAGTGACCCCCCCCCCCCCCCCCCCCCTCCTCCAGCTGCTACACTTAGAGCTTGTCTTATGTACTGACGAAGGTTAATGAGGACAAACGCAAGCAATCAGGAGAACAATGCCGATGATGGATAGTACTACACGGCTATCCTAAGGACCCTGGCTCTGTCTGTAGCCTCTGGTTCTCCAAGTGCAGGCCAGAGTACCGGAGGAGTCTTTGACTGTCCTGGCCTCTCCGTGCCTGAGGCAGCCACTCAACTGTCCTACACATATCTAGAAAGGGACAAACAACAACATGTATTTACGTTTGTACACAGTGTCCTTTGGGCCTTACCTGCCCTGCAGAGAGAACATCAAGCTGATGGGAGGCAAGAACAACGTCAGGCCTCCCAGACCTGAACTCAACATGTGCCTCCTGCCTTCCATGGTGGAGACCAGCAAGGTGTGTGTCTATGAATAGTACCACTGCTTCATGTCTCTTGGTCTGTTTGTCATTTTCTTAACTTAAAGACCATCTTTGGCACCAAGATCATGTCAGGTTTGATAGAACAGTGGTCTTAAGTGCTAAAGAGGAAGTTAATGTTTTAGGGGAAATCGCAGGTTGTTGTTGTAAGGGAGGTGGTTCTCGATAGCTTACCTGGTTAAGTGAAGGTTGATTTAAGATGGAAGACAATCTGTCCTACCTGGTTAAAATCATGGTTGGATAAGTGGAAACGGTGCCCCATAGTGCCACCGCTGAAGTTCCCTCTGGGTAAAATAAAGTGGTTTATGTATGCATGTTTTTTTAGCAATTCAACGTCTGTTCATTTCATGTGTATATTTGCGCTAGTGTGGTATTCCTGCTATCATTGAGAAGGATCATCAACTTCCATATCTCTCTCTCTCTCTCTCTCTCTCTCTCTCTCTCTCACTCTCTCTCTCTCACTCAGGGTAAAGATGAGGTGTATGACCGGATGCTTCTAGACTACTTTCTCTCCTACCACCAGTTCATCCACCTGCTGTGTCGAGTCGCCATTAACTGCGAGAAGTTCACCGAGACCCTTGTCAAACTAAGTGTGGATGCGTTTCTAATGACTAAAAAGGCTGTCTGTCTGTCTGGTTGTGTTTGTGTGTGTGTGTGTGTGTGTGTGTGTGTGTGTGTGTGTGTGTGTGTGTGTGTGTGTGTGTGTGTGTATCTGGTGTGCCGCCAATGTGACCATGTCTCTCTGGCTCCAGGTGTCCTGATAGCGTACGAGGGCTTGCCTCTGCACTTGGCCCTCTTCCCCAAGCTGTGGACGGAGCTTTGCCAGTCTCAGGTAAATAACACACACTTTCACAAACACTTTAACACACTCACTCAAATACAGTCACACACACAATACTCGGACACATATGCATACTATTTCTCTCACTTGCAAACACACTTAACACACATCCAAATCTACAAACAAACACACATCAAATTATACAAACACACGTCAAATTATACAAACACACTACTTTGTCACCGCCATCTCCCGTGCTGTTCTGTAGTCGGCCCTGGCTAAGACATGTGTGAAGCTTCTGTGTGAGGACCCGGCGTTCGGCGAGTACATCAAGTGCATCCTGATGGACGAGAGGACCTTCCTCAACAACAACATGGCCTACTCCTTCCTCACCTGCTTCCTGCACAAGGTAGCCATTGTGGAGCCATCGCTACCATCCGTTTATTTCAACACCGACAGCCTCTGCTTTAGCCTGTTTTTATAGCGTGTCATTTCATTTATGCATCCAATGTTGACGTGCAACCCTCTACCAAGGTTTCCTGCTAGTCTGAGTCCCACATCTGTTTAGCCGTCTTGTCAACTTCAAATGACCGCAATGATGTTGGCAAGACTGCAAAATCTGATCTCGTACTCAGGCTAACCCCTTGCTACTTTAAATACCAAGTTGATGGGCCTTGCGAGTGCATGACCGTAAGTGTGTGTGTGTCATCTCTCAGGTCCAGAGCCAGGTGCTGTCAGGCCCCAGCTGCGCCAACCTGATCAGTCTGCTGGTGACCAACCTGCTGAATGAGTACCACAGCCTACAGCCCGAGCTGGCCTCGCACCGCCTGGAGCTGAGCAAGACCAGCGGCCTCCTCAACGCTGTCAGTACCCCTTATTCACGCCTTATTCACATTCTGTTAATGCACTATTCATGCCTTATTCACATTCTGTTAATGCACTATTCATGCCTTATTCACATTCTGTTAATGCACTATTCATGCCTTATTCACATTCTGTTAATGCACACTATTCATGCCTTATTCACGTTCGTTCTGTTAGTGCACTATTCATGCCTTATTCACGTTCTGTTAGTGCACTATTCATGCCTTATTCACGTTCTGTTAGTGCACTATTCATGCCTTATTCACGTTCTGTTAGTGCACTATTGATGCCTTATTCACATTCTGTTAATGCACTATTCATGCCTTATTCACATTCTGTTTGTGCACTATTCATGCCTTATTCACGTTCTGTTAATGCAATATTCATGCCTTATTCACGTTCTGTAAATGCACTATTCATGCCTTATTCACGTTCTGTTAGTGCACTATTCATGCCTTATTCACGTTCTGTTAATGCACTATTCATGCCTTATTCACGTTCTGTTAGTGCACTATTCATGCCTTATTCACGTTCTGTTAGTGCACTATTGATGTCTTATTCACCCTCTACTCGGGCCTTATTCATGCTTACTCGTTAATTCCATAGTCATGCCTTACTAGATTGTCATTCCCTGTTCAAATGCTATTCTCTACTAGATAATCACTTATCTTTTGTCCCTCTCCCTCCCTCTCTTCAGGACCTACGAGCGTTGGCGTTGATGTTGTCCATCCACACCCCCCAGGCGTTGGACCCAGCTCTGGGTCCGGCCCTGCAGGAATTGCTGTCCAAGTGTAACGCCTGTGTGCAGCAACGCAGCTCGCTCGAACAGGAGGCCAAGGACCGCAAGGCCAAAGGTACCACACATACAGTATACTGTCACAAACTTGGAAAATGGAAACGCATTGATGGTAGTCAATGTGTGGTGTCCCTTTCAGCCTATTGTCACTTAATAGTGTAAGCAGATAACAGGGTTGGACTGTGTCATTTAAACTCGTTGGGAAATGATGAATTGAAGTTGGAAGTGCTGATGTACACAGATGTGAAGGTTAATCACCTGAGTTTCTTCTCTGTCTCTCAGCGGAGGAGGAGGGCGCCACCCCAGTGAAGCGCCGGCGGATGAGTAGCGACGACGGCCCCGGCGAAGGAACCAGTGCCGGCACCAGCACCGGGGGTGTGACCGTATCCGGACCCACCTCCTCCTCCTCCCACACCCCATGTGTCGACCTGAAGCCGGAGCACCAGGAGGTACTGACTCCCACCAGCACCTCGGACACAGAGACACGGGACTCCTCGTCCCTCATCGACCCGGGAACCGAGCACGACCCGCCCTCACCGGATCCTACTGCTGCCACCAGTTGCAGCCAACCCCCTGGGGACGCCTCCCCCAAGGAGGAGAAGATGGAGGCTTCCTCTTCCTCCTCTTCCTCATCATCATCCTCTTCCTCCCTCCCGGAGACGGGAGAGTTGTCGTACGGCGGCGGACAGGGGGGGGAGGAGAAGCAGTCGTCTCAGACTCAGCAGGCAGCCATGGCAGGAGCGGAGGAGGAAGAGAGGAGGGAAGCAACGGCGGCAATGGATGAGACAAAGGAGGAGAGGGAGACGGGCTCTAAGACTTGCGGAGGCTCGGCCGCCCTGGCCTCGGAGGACCTGGCCTTCCCATCTGCCCTGGGCCTGGCTGGAGAGGGGCCAGAGGTCCCAGGGTGCAGTAGCCACGCCCCCTCGCAGGCTCTGACGAACTCTGCCCCGCCTCCGGACACCCTGGAAATGCTCTACAGGACAGTGGAGGCCACTATCGCCGTGGTTACAAAACTATTTGGGAAAGGGCCGTGCTCTGCCTCCTCGTGACATCCCCATTATCGCTCTCAGCACCATGAGCCCTTTTTAAAATCCTTTTTGTCTGTTATTTTTTTCTCAAAATGAATTATGCTATTTCGTTTTAACACTTTTCTTTCCCTGTTTTCATCCTTTCGTTTGTTTCCCTTTTCTGTGTGTGTTGCGTTGGCCTCTGCTGATGTGCTTCTATCAGTTCTTGTGCTCCGGTATGTCACGCGATCACTCCTCCCCAGCTTCAATGGCAGAAGAAGGCTCCAGACAGCATGCTCCCAAATGACTATAAACATGCACAGCCGCCAATCCATTGGACGAAAGAGATCGATGGATCGGCAAAAATAATATTTTTTTTTTACCGATTTCAGAGTTCTTTTTGAAGTGATGTATTTGTTTGAGGTTGTTGTAACGGGGAAAGGTTTACAGGAATTTTAGTCTCTTCTGTATGCAATTTAATTTTATTGCATTTTTACTCTGTATAAAATGGTGTCCTCTGTGCCAGTTTTGTACTTTATGAAAGAGGCAAAAGTTGCCTTGCGTTTTTTCTGTGGTTAATATCCAATACTAAGTTTACCTGTACATTAAAAAAGAACCACAAGAAACTTGATTCTGTAAAGAATCTTCTCTAGTTGTTGCCTGGCGGTGTATATGAAAACTATATATATATATATATATATATAAAACTTTATATATATATATATATAATGGTGCTTTATTTGACACGATATCTGTGGGTGAAATAAAGCAGACTTGGTGTAACAGTTGGAGCTTTATTTTATTTACTGAAAATACATTCCATAATCTATTGTCATTCTTGCTTCTTATGGTTGTTTTGTTTATTTTTTATTTATTTTGATATAGCATAAATTAATAAAAATTGTAATATGAATAATTATGAACTGAAAACCACAATGAGCTATGATCATTTTTTTTTCTATAGTGTCCTCGAACATCCTGGATTAAATCTGATTTATTGTTTTAAGGATCCCCCGTACAGCCTTCACCGCGGTCGTAAGGTTTACTAGAATGTTTCCAGACTTATTCCGCTACACGTTACACTGCTGTGGAGAACCACAATCATTTTAATTGAACCTTGTCTTTATCAAATCAAATGTATCCCATTTAGATGGAGTATGTTTTCAAGAGAATCCTGGTCCTGAGTCTGCAGCAGTTTTGAGAAGTTTTGCTCTATACCTTAACAATCTAACATATGTTGTGATGGTGTAAGTCCTGCACAACCCAATGCTAGATCAGTGTTTTGAAACAGATAGTCTTGAAACTGTCCTTGAGAGGTGGACATGCGGTTGGTTACTCTACGTTACCCAATCCTGGTCTTGAGAGACCAGTGCGTGTGTGATGTTATTTTATCATAACCATTCTCTCTGTAAAAATGTTTTATTGATTTGTTACAGGGTACTGAATACCAGTCTACACAGGGACCCTTCAGGCAGGTGTGTAACTTGGGGGGGGGGGGGGTTATTAGAAACAAGTCAATTTGAACCCCCCATTAATATGCCATGATTAATTTAATTTCCAACTGTAAAGCGCCAAGCAGCTGCTGGCTTTGCACCACAGAATCAGTTCCTCATTTTATGGTCGTATCCCCCCACTGCAAAATATGCTTTTGGACTGGCCCATGGTAAGCGCAGCACTGCGCACAATGCAGTATAGGCTACACTCGAATGTTCCAAAATGCAATTGGAGGGAGCCGTTCCAAAAAGTGCACAGTACGTCTATGTGACCGATATTAACATTTAGAAAGAGGGGAGATCTAAAGATGCAACAACTAGCATGGGTTGCTAATATGACTAGGATTATCTTGGGCTGCTGGAAAATGAAATGAAGTTGATAGAAACCCAGTAGAACATGTTACAAATTCTGGTTTCAATGGAATAAGGAACTTTATAAAAATCCCTCAACATTTCATGGTCTGATTTTCGCTAGGCTACTTTGGAACAAGGTAAGACATGCCTCAAAGTGACTTAAAACCTCCAGGTTTTAAACCATTAAGTTTACATTTTAGTTTTAAAATGCTGATTGCCTCCATTCAGATTTCAAGGTGGTTGACGTGTGGTGCGCAACAGGCACTGGCCTTTCTCGCAGCTCTTGTGACCATTTGATCAGAACGAACCGTGCCTTGAGTATGTTAACAGAACGTGCCTTTACATTCATTTTAATTATCTTAAATTATATTTGTCAAACATATTTGCCTTTAAGCCTATTTATGTAATTAAATGTTTGCCTAAATTTTCTGGCGCCTCCATGTCAGCATCAGTGTGGACAAATCACCTTGGCTATGCTTTGAGATGTTGGCTAACCAACGCGAGCCGCCAGAACAGCTTCAATGCGCCCAGGCATACAGTACATTCGGACGCTATTCAGACCCCTTGACTTTTTCCACGTTTTGTTAAGTTACAGCCTTGTTCTTTCTTTATAATTTTTTGTCACTTTAACCCTTTTTTTATTCCCAATTTCGATCTTGTCTTATCGCAGCAACTCCCCAACGGGCTCGGTGAAGATCGAGTCGTATGTCCTCCAAAACATGACCCGCCAAGGCGCTCTTCTTAACACCCTCCTGCTTAACCCGGAAGCCAGCGGGAGGAAACACCGTTCAACTGACGACCGGAGTCAGCTTTCAGGTGCCTGGTCCGCCACAAGGAGTCGCTAGAGCGTTTTGTTTCTGAAGTTCTTGCACATTTATTAAAAATAAACATTTTATTTACATAAGTATTCAGACCCTTTGGTATGAGATTCAAAATTGAGCTCAGGTGCATCCTGTTTCCATTGATCATCCTTGAGATGTTTCTACAACTTGATTGGAGTCCACCTGTGGTAAAGTCATGATTTGGAAAGGCACACAAATCAAATTTTATTGGTCACATACACATATATAGCAGATGCTTTTGCAGGTGTTGTGATTCCAAGTCTATGTGTATAGGGCCGCAGCCTCTCAGGAGCAGGGTTGCATAACCAGGTGGAAGCTGGCTAGTGATGGCTATTTAACAGTGATGACCTTGAGATAGATGTTTTTCATGATCTCGGTCCCAGCTTTGATGCACCTGTACTGACCTCACCTTCTGGATGATAGCGGGGTGAATAAGCCGTGGCTCGGGTGGTTGATGTTCTTGATGATATCTTTGGCTTCCTGTGACATCGGGTGCTGTAGGTGTCCTGGACGGCAAGTGATTTGCCCCTGGTGATGCGTTGGGCAGACCGCACCACCCTCTGGAGAGCCCTGCGGTTGCAGGCGGTACAATTGCCGTACCAAGCGGTGATACAGCCCGACAGGATGCTCTCATTTGTGCATCTGTGAAAGTTTGAGCGTTGCAAGGGCCAAGCCAAATTTCTTCAGCCTTCTGAGGTTGAAGAGGCGCTGTTGCGCTGCCTTCATCAGACTGTCTGTGTGGGTGGACCATTTCAGAACGTCAGTGATGCGCCAAGGAACTTGAAGCTTTCCACCTTCTCCACTGTGGTCCTGTCGATGTGGATAGGGGCGTGCTTCCTCTGTGGTTTCCTGAAGTCCACGATCAGCTCCTTTGTTTTGTTGACATTGGTTGAGAGGTTATTTTCCTGGCACTGCTTTCCCAGTGCCCTCACCTCCTCTCTGTAGTCTCTCATTGTTGGTAATCAAGCCTACTACTGTTGTCATCTGCGAACGTGATAATTGAGTTGGAGTACATGGCCACGGTGAACAGGGAGTACAGGGGGCTGAGCACACACCCTTGGGCCCCTGTGTTGAAGATCAGCGAAGTTGTTTCCTACCTTCACCACCTGGGGGCGGAAGTCCAGGACCCAGCTGGACAGGGCAGGGTTCAGACCCAGACCCAGGGCCCAGAGCTTATTGATGAGCTTGGGGGGTACTATGGTGTTGAACGCTGAGCTACAGTCAATGAACAACATTCTTACATAGGTATTCCTCTTGTCCAAAGGGGATAGGGCAGTGTGCAGTCGATGGCGTCGTCTTTGGATCTATTGGGGCAGTAAGCAAATTCAAGTGGGTCTAGGGTGTCCGGTAAGGCAGAGGTGATATGATCCTTAACTAGCCTCTCAAAGCACTTCATGATGACAGAAGCACTGCTTCTTGACACAATGCCCACTTAAACCAGAAGCCAGCCACACCAATGTGTCAAAGGAAACACTGTACACCTGGTGACCGTGTCAGCGTGCATGCACCCGGCCCGCCACAGGAGTCGCTGGTGTGCAATAGGACAAGAACATCCCTGCCGGCCAAACCCTCCCCTAACCTGGACGACGCTGGGCCAATTGTGCGCTGCCCCATGGGTCTCACAGTCGCGGCGAGAGGCAACAGAGCCTGGACTCGAACCAGAATCTCTAGTGGCACAGCTAGCGCTGCGATGCAGTGCTTTAGACCACTGCGCCACTTGGGAGGCCAATGGTGGACATCTTGAAGCAAGTAGGGACAGTGGACTGGGATAGGGAGAGATTGAATATGTCCCTAAATGCTCAAGCCAGCTAGTCTGCGCATGCTCTGAGAACGCAGCTAGGGATGCCGTCTGGGCCGGCAGCCTTGCGATTGTTAAAACGCTTAAATGTCTTCAAGTTTGCCACGGAGAAGGAGAACCCACAGTGCTTGGTAGCCGGCCGCGTTGGTGGCACTGTGTTATCCTTAAAGCGGGCGAAGAAGGTGTTTAGCTTGTCCTGAAGCAAGACGTCGATGTCTGCGACGTGGCTGATTTTCCCTTTTTAGTCCGTGATTGTCTGTAGGCCCTGCCACATACGTCTCGTGATTGAGCTGTTGGATTGCGACACCACTTTGTCTTTGTACTGAAGTTTTGCCTTTCTGATTGCCTTACGGATTGAATAACTACACTGTTTGTATACAGCCATATTGCCAGTCACCTTGCCATGATTAAATGCGGTGGTTCGCACTTTTAGTTTTGCGCGAATGCTGCCATCTATCCACTGTTTCTGGTTTAGGTAGGTTTTAATAGTCACAGTGGGTACAACATCTCCTGATGAACTCAGTCACCGTATTCGTTGATGGTATTGTCAGAGGCTACCCAGAACATACCCCAGTCCGCATGATCTAAACAATCTTGAAGTATGGATTCCGATTGGTCAGACCAGCGTTGAATAGACCTTACCACGGGTAATTCCTGTTTGAGTTTCTGCCTATAGGAAGGGAGGACCAAATGGAGTCGATCAGATTTGCAGAAGGAGGGCGGGGGAGGTCCTTGTAGGCATTTTGAAAAGTTGAGTAGAAATGGTCCAATGTTTTTCCAGCGCGAGTACTACTGTCAATGTGTTAGAACTTGGCTAGTATTTTCCTACGTTGCTTTGTTAAAATCCTCAGCTACAATAAATGCGGCCTCAGGATATGTGGTTTCCAGTTTGCATAAAGTCCAGTGTAGGTCTTTGAGGTCCGTCATGGTGTCGGCTTGAGGGGAAAAATACACGGCTGTGACTGTAACCGAAGAGAATTATCTTGGGAGGTAATACGGTCGGCATGTGTGAGGTATTCTAGGTCGGTTGAACAAAAGGACTTGAGTTTCTGTATTTTATCTCAATCACACCATGAGTAGTTAATCATGAAACATACACCCCCATCTTTCTTCTTTGCAGAGAGTTCTTTATTCCTGTCTGCACAATGTACTGAGAACCCAGCTGGCTGTTGGAGAGCCATGTTTCCATGAAACAGAGAATGTTACAATCCTTAATGTCTCTCTGAAAAGAGATCCTAGCCCTGAGCTAGTCTACTTTATTATCCAGAGACTGAACGTTGGCGAGTAATATACTTGGAAGCGGTGGATGGTGTGCACGCCGACAACATGAACACATAGAGAGCCTGAGAGGAGTAACATCCACATAAAATGTATAGCCCCCATATTGGATGGTGATTGTTCCTACTTTTCCACCCCCTGCTACAGTATCGTCCACAGCACCTGCTTGACTGACTGACTGATTTCCTGAATAAAGGGAATATTGAAATGGCTACACCTTATTTACCCTACAATATATTTCTCTCCAGGTTTATGACTTGCTATTAAGTGTTACTGCCTGACTACAGGGGTATAAACAGGTTCAAGGGGCACTGATAACACCATGGAATGTGTTGCGCATCCATTGTAACAGCCACATACAGATGTAGGATCTTAATTTGAGCCAGTTTGCTACAGCAGGAAAATAATCCTACAGCAACAGGAAAGTTGAATTATGATGTGGATTATAATTAAGGGATTTTTTTTTTAGAGGTTGATACGTTTTTCGTCAGGGCAAATCAATTTGGAAATCAATATCCAAATTACAAACTTTAGAAGCCTTTTTAAAACTCAAATACACTACAAGTTTGCATTCACTAATGTGCAGGATAATTATCAGCAACAAAAAAGGGATCAAAAATCATAAAAATTGATCTGGAGATTAGAATAGTTGATCCAAAATGGACTCCTAAGCTTGACAGCTCCATGGTATCATTGTGTGCCAATGAAGACTTCCTGTAACTGGTACTCCGCCTGTCTAACCCAACTCCGCCTTATCACTAAGTGTACCAATATTGAGATAATGGTCAGACCCATACCTAGGATTTGAGCTGAGGTTGAACTGTATGTCTGTCTCGGAAAATACCTAGTGCATTTCAATTCAATGAAAAATTGTTTAGGCTGCAGGGAAATAATGCTTTAATACCCTCACCTCAGATTAAGTTGGCTGTTACTGTACAAGTTTCTAGTCCCGTTTGTGGTGACATTAAACTACATATTCAATAAAAACTGAATGGAGATGAGGTTATTATGAAACAATGTGATTTGAGAAATCGAGACTGACTACCTTTTGACACGGTAAACAGAGTGTATACTGTAAACCGTCTATAAATAGACCATCGTTGACCGGAATCATTGAACTTTGACCTTGTATAAATCACAGCAGGTGTGACACACACACGAAGATACACAGTAGTTATTGTCACGTGTGCTCCCTCTCCGGCCTCTAGGTCACCAGGTTGCTCGTTATGGCGCACACCTGTCACCAGGGTTACACGCATAACGACACTCACCTGGACTCCATTACCTCCTTGATTACCTGCCCTTTTATATGTCACTCCCTTTGGTTTCTTCCCCAGTCGTCATTGTTTCTGTTTCATGTCGGTGCGCTGTTCGTGTTTCTTGTTTTGTTTATTTATTCATTAAATGTATTCACTCCCTGAACTTACTTCCCGCCTCTCAACGTACATCATTACAGTTATAAACTACTGCTTGTGAAAAAGGGACTTCAATTGATATGAGAATAAATATGTGAATCTATTTAAATGAATTTAAACGGGTCCTTTTCTACAATATACATTGTAATGAGATGATTTTGAATTAAACATACATTTTGAATATGAGAAGCTTTAATAAATGCATTGGAATAGAAACCAAGTTAAAGAAGCCAATTCTCTCTTTCTCTTCATTACATATCTACCTATAGCATCCCACACCTGGGAACTATAACACAGTGTCACGTCCTGGCCAGTATAAGGGTTAATTGGGATTGTAGTTTGGTCAGGACGTGGCAGAGGGTATTTGTTTTATGTGGTTCAGGGTGGTGTTTTGGGAAAAGGGCATTTGATTTAGTATTTCCGGGTTTTTGGTTTATGATCTATGTTTATGTAATTCTATGTCTAGTCTAGGTAGTCTGTTTTCTATGTAGAGTTAATTGGGGTGGACTTCCAATTGAAGGCAGCTGTGTGGTGTTGCCTTTGATTGGAAGTCCTATATTAGTTGGGTGTGTTTGTCTGTTTAATTGTGGGAGATTGTTGGTTTTTTTTTGAATTGCGTGTGTTGTAGCCTGTAAAACTGTTGCACTATCGTTGTTTATTGTTTTTTGTATCGTGTTCACGTGAGAGATTTATTAAATTCAAAGATGAACACGACCTCCGCTGCGTATTGGTCTACCTTTTCTGACGAGGACTTTTCTATTTCTTCTGAAGACGATGAATGCTGTGACACACAGGACTAATCTATGAACTACAGTATGCTCTGACTGGTCAATAGTTCTCAGTGCTATCTTTAAGCGAATAGAGAATAAAGAGTGGGAAATAGATGGGTTGATTTAATGTATGCTTTCTTTGATCGCTAATGCACAAATGGTGACTTATTCCCTTTTATCAACAGTTGGCTTATGATTTCTAACAAATTCACATTCTGAATGAATGCTTCATAATGAGTCGACGTTGACACTTTGTACCAGTTATCCGCTTGTAAAACCACTTTACTCATCTCTTTCTGCTTCACAAACGTTTTAGCTATAAGGTGTGGTATCGGTTTGTGGTTGGCTTTGCTTTATCTTGACCAGGTCGCAGTTGTAAATGAGAACTTGTTCTCAACTAGCCTACCTGGTTAAATAAAGGTGAAATAAAAAAATAAAATGGTCTTACTTTTTAATCAGATTTTTATCGGAACAATTTACTGTAGGGCTGTATTTAATCTGTGTCGCTGAAGAGTTACAGATTGCGAGATAGAAATGTAAAGGTCATTTCATTTCCCATTGAGACGACATATACTGAGTTTACCGTGAACGCGCAGTCTCTGCTGAAATTTGCCTTCAAATTTCGATCATGCTGTAACGTTGAACTTCGCCGATACGAATTGAATAGATCCCTTTAGTCATTTGAATCTAAACAAGAAGCTGTTTAACCAATTAGAACAGAGCTGTTACAACACTGGGAATTTGATAAACTATTGGCCTTGGTTTTACAGAAAATCAACCATGTACAGTTGCATTAGTGAAAGAGAATTATGATTATTAAAGGGCCATCTGCGGTTCAAATAATAACAAAGTGGGTACCCCACTACTGTTTGGTAAATACCTGAGGGATAGGGCTGAAGAAATGTAACCACCCTGAAATTCATAGACAGTAGAAATTCATAGACAGTAGATAGATAACAAATATTCTATTTCATGTAAAATAGTTACAAAAAATACCTTGAGACATCACATTAAGCCCTGTACAGCATATGGAACAAATTCATTTATTGTACACATTTTTCTAATCCTTGGGTATCCTAAAGTTCTAGCTGGGGGAATCCCCCTTAGGATTTAGATAAATAATAAATAAATAAAAGGCCTTTGAAAAAATATTTATTGCAAGGATAACCCAAAGTGACAAAAAAGTTTGTGCAGACATTTCACTGAACTGTTAACATATAATAAAGAAGAGTCTATTATTTGACTTGGATACACCTATCGAAAAGCTTCATCTAAAATGTTAGGTTGTTGTCACGTCCTGACCATAGTAAGTTGTTATTTTCTATGGTAGAGTAGGTCAGGGCGTGACAGGGGGGTTTTCTAGTTTAGTTTTTCTATGTTATGTTCTAGTATTGCATTTCTATGTTGGGTTGTTCTAGTTTTTGTATTTCTATGTTGGGCTTTGTTTGAAATGACCTCCAATTAGAGGCATCTGGTCATCGTTGTCTCTAATTGGAGGTCATATTTAAGTTGGTGTTTGTCCCACCTGGGTTTGTGGGAGATTAATTTTGAGTAGTGTATGTTTTCACCTCTGCATCACGGTTTGTTGTTTTTTGTCATTCAGTTTATTTATGTATTGCATAGTTTCACAGTATAAATAAAATGTGGAACGACACACACGCTGCACTTTGGTCCGCTCATTCCTACGACATCCATGACAGAATCTCCCACCACCAAAGGACCAAGCAGTGTGATCAGCAGGACAAATGGACTTGGGAGGAGATATTGGACGGGAAAGGACCCTGGAGGCAGGCTGGGGAGTATCGCCGTCCTAAAGAGGAAATCGAGGCAGCAAGAGCGGAGCGGCAATACTACGAGGCACTATACCAGCCATGAGGCAAGTGCGAGAGGCAGCCCGCACACAGGGAGATTGGCAGAGTCAGGTTGGAGACCTGAGCCAACTCCCCGTGCTTACCGTGGGGAGCGAGTGAAGAGGCAAGCACTGTGTTATGCGGTGATGCGCACTGTGTCGCCAGTGTGCATTCACAGTCCGGTGCGATCTGTGCCCGTGCCCCGCATTTGCCGAGCTAGGTTGAGCATTCAGCCAGGAAGGGTGGTGCCAGCTCAGCGCTCCTGGTCTCCAGTTCGCCTTCTCGGTCCAGGATATTCTGCGCCGGCGCTGCGCACTGTGTCGCCAGTGTGTGTTCACAGCCCAGTTCGTCCTGTGCCAGCTCCCCGTGTTTGCTGGGCGAAAGTAAGCATCCAGCCAGGACGGGTTGTGCCAGCTATATGCTCGAGACCTCCAGTGCGCCTCCACGGCCCAGTATATCCTGTGCCTGTCCCACGTACCCGGCCTCCAAAGAGTCTATCCAGCCTGGTACGCCCTGTGCCTGCTCCTCGCACTTGCCCTGAGGGGCGTGTTACCAGTCTGGCGCCACCTGTGCCAGCCCCACGCATCAGGCCTCCAGTGCGCATTCCCAGTCCAGAGCTTCCGGCGACGTTCCACAGTCCGGAACCTCCTGAGACGGCCCGCGTCCCGGAACCTCCTGAGACGGCCCGCGTCCCGGAACCTCCTGAGACGGCCCGCGTCCCGGAACCTCCGGCGGCGGCCCGGAACGTCCGGCGGAGGCCCGCGGTACGGAGCCTCCGACGACGATCCACGGTCCGGTGGTACAGAAGCAGAGGGATCAGCGGGCGGAGCGGGGGTTATGCCCTGAACCGGAGCCGCCTCCTCTGCTGGAGGATCCGCTGGATAATAAGGTTCTGTGTACTGCACCAGAGCCGCCATAGACACTTGTCACCCTCCCTACCCTCCCTTTTTTTTGTTTTCTTTTGTTGTTTACTTGCATTCGGAGTCTGCACCTTTGGGGGGGGTACTGTCACGTCCTGACCATAGTAAGTTATTTTCTATTGTAGAGTAGGTCAGGGTGTGACGGGGGTTTTCTAGTTGAGTTTTTCTATGTTTTGTTCTAGTTTTGTATTTCTATGTTGGGTTGTTCTAGTTTTTGTATTTCTATGTTGGGCTTTGTTTGAGATGATCTCCAATTAGAGGCATCTGGTCATCGTTGTCTCTAATTGGAGGTCATATTTAAGTTGGTGTTTGTCCCACCTGGGTTTGTGGGAGATTAATTTTGAGCAGTGTATGTTTTCAACTCTGCGTCATGGCTTATTGTTTGGTCATTCAGTTTATTTATGTATTGCATAGTTTCACAGTATAAATAAAATGTGGAACGACACACACTGCAATTTGGTCCGCTCATTCCTACGACATCCGTGACAGTTGCATTACTCCATACTTATATTTTTGATGTCATTTGAGTCTTTGTAAACAAACCATGTATACCTTCAACATATCACAGTTATTTTGAGAAGAGGTTTGGACCTATTGGCTTAGCCCAACTGTTTGGGTGTTGGACCGACAGTCTACGGACCCAGGTTGGAGTCTTGGTTGGATCACACTATCATGCCAATCTCCTGGGCTGTCAGTCTTTGCAAGTATAGCTCCATTTACATTCAATGTAGCTTATTTTGATCCAAACCTGTTCCAAACCAGAAACCGATTCTGTATTCTGTTCCAAACCAGGAACAGGTTCTGTATTCTGTTCCAAACCAGGAACAGGTGCTGTATTCTGTTCCAAACCAGGTAACTGGGCTGTGTTGTAGTTTTCTTTAGACTAGAGGTTGATTATAATCCATAAGAAATATACACATATTAAGTAGTGATTGTATGTTGAAATATATCGTTTTTAATAAAACAATTACTTTATTCTAAATAATTGTTTAAAAAGTTACTTAGGTTTAGGGTCACTGCTGTAGCTACAGTGTAACAATAATGATTAATTACAATAGTATTGCACTGTAAACCTACTTACAGGAGCACTGCAATAAATGATGTCCATGGTTATGTTCTCAATTCATCCTGCAAGAGGAAGTAGCACAACTCTTTTGACTCTCTTTGGCCCAGTCTACAGAATGACACAACATCGCCTCTCCCGCCGAGGCTTATGGGAGTCTCTGCTCTCGGGGATACAAACAGAAACATGACTCTGTGTCCGCATGTTTACTTTGCTCTCACGAGGCATTGAGTCACGTGCCATGTCAATCACAGACTCCCTTGATGGTGTTGGCCTGGGACTCACAACAGATGGCCTCTTGATGTTGACCCGGTCAGGTTGGCTGACAGCTGTTTGATAAACGGGGGTGTGGCTTCGAGCTGGAGTCTCTTGACGCTTGACTGCTTTGACAAACATAATCAGTCTGGGCACCAGGTACCCAGCTTGCCTTAGCAGCTCCTCCAGCTCCAGATTGCGGATGAGCCTGACCAAACCCGTACTGATCCGATAAGTCTTCTGGCGATCAAATGTCCTCACATCCTCATGTTGGGTCGGGGTGAAGGCTGATGATACGGTCCATATTGCTGTCATCATGGTGTCCTTCGTAGTTCTACGGTGGCAAGTCATCTGCCCCTGGGGTATTCAGGTTGCCCATCTCATAGTATGGAAAGTTCCGGTTGGGGAGCAGTTGCTAACAGTAACCGTCACACTCGAGTCGGTTATCGGAGCGATGGAAGACGAACTCCTTCCTTTTGGGGTTGTACGGCGCCAGCAGGTCACCATTGTTGTCGAATATGACGTAGTTATGGGAGGACCAGTGGAGCAGGTAAAGCCCATGCCTGGGCCAAGGCCTACCAAAGCCAGACGAGTTGAGGTGTCCCATTACATTTCATGTTTTAACGTTAGCCATCGATACACCTGAAAATATTGGAAGGATGAGAGAGAGGAAGGAGGAGAGAGAGGAGAGAGAGGAAAACAAAATGTTAACCCTACTACTAAATGACATGCCTGTCATACACAACATAGCTACACCACATGACCAAAATGTATGTGGACACCTGCTCGTTGAACATCTACCCATCAAATGAATGGGTATTAAATATGGAGTAGGTCCCCCTTTGCTGCTATAAAAGCCTCCACACTCTAGGTTTGTGTGCGGCTGCTTGGCCATGGAAACCCACTTCATGAAGCTCCTGACAAACAGTTCTTGTGCTGATGTTACTTCCAGAGGCAGTTTGGAACTCGGTAGTGAGTGTTGCAACCGAGGACAGACAATTTTTACGCTCTTCAGCACTCGGCGGTCCCGTTCTGTGAGCTTGTGTGGCTTTTCACTTCTCGGCTGATCCGTTGTTGGTCCAAGACGTTTCCACTTCACAATAACAGCACTTACAGTTGACCGGGGCAGCTCCAGCAGGGCAGAAAGTTAACGAACTGACTTGTTGGAAAGGTGGCATCGTTGAAAGTCACTGAGCTCTTCAATATGGCCATTCTACTGGCAATGTTTGTCTATGGAGAATGCATGCTGTTTGCTCGATTTTATACACCTGTCAGCAACGTGTTTGGCTGAAATAGCCGAATCAACTAATTTGAAGGGGTGTCCTATACTTTTGTATGTATTTCTATGTGAGAGTTCAACAATGTTGTGCCCTACTGGATTGAGTGGACTGAAGCCAAATACCTGTTTCCTGATCCTGCCACAACCAATATCAACCTAACCACTCTACCATCCTAATTTTCTGAGCCACAAACTCAACCTATTCTAACCTCATTCTGCATGTAAAACTTCATAGTAGTTTATGATCGGAATTGAAGTTGAGGTCAGTAGCTTGTGAACTTTTGTTTATATTCAAACACTCCATTTTTTTGTTGTTGAGAATTATTAGCTGATACTGTAATTCACAAACTATACAATAGGTGTTTGATGTTACAGATGCGACGTCAACCTGCGGTAACTGTTACTATGTTTCCATGAACACACACACTCACGCACTTGCGCTCTCTCTCTTCCATTCTCTCTCACACACACACACACTCATACATGCTTCCCGGTACCTTTTTTTATGAAGTAGATGGGGTTCTTGCCGTGCCTATTCTGTGTCCTTCTAGTGAGTGTTTTTACGGGTATTATTCTGGTAGGGCTTAAGCTAGGAGGCTGAGAATTGAGGACATGAAACAGAAAGTACCACATTTATTGTATGGTATATTACAGTGTGTATTGAACAAAGCTCATGAGGCATTTCTAACTTATATTCTTCAAGAATCAATGACTATATATTATTAATTTAAAGGGGTTAATTCTGGATGGGAGATGCCGTATAGTAATAGTACAGTAGTGTATAACTAAGTACAGTAATTAAGACTAACCTAATGCAATTGTCTTAAACCTAATTTATACCTTACGTACACAATGCAAAACTGTACGTAGCTACACAAAATGCAGCAAACACGTGCAGTGGCGCAATTTGTAACTTGACGCTACTATGTTTTTCATTCTCTCATTTCAAGACTTCACCACTGTATTATTGATGTTAACAAGGCAGTTAACCCACTGTTCCTAGGCCGTCATTGAAAATAAGAATTTGTTCTTAACTGACTTGCCTAGTTAAATATATAGATCTTTTTTTAAATAAATAAACATTAAAGACTGATTTTGAGACTGTTCAACAATTAACATACTTGTCATGTTCTATTTAGTTTGTCAAAGGTTTACAAAGTCCATAAAGAAATACTGTTTTCAACTATGCTATATTTTGAGCATTAATTATATAAGACTACTTTTTTTTTATCAACCTCAAGTCGCTTTCAACGATGATTGGTGTGTGTGTGTGTGTGTGTATATATGGGTTTTCGAGGATATGTAGGCCAATCAGCGATTGATGCGGGTGAGTATGGTGAGAAAAACAACCAATGAGCGGGCATACGCATGACAGGAGTCACGTGACCCGTGGGGCTGAAACATGGCGGACGTCGAAACAACGAAATCTTTGAACGGTTTGCTGAATGGAATAGCACAAATAGTGTATTATAATAATGCTGAAATAACAGAGGAACTTTTGAAAAATGAACTTTATCCAGATTTAACGCAGGAGGAGTTTCGCGCGATGTATGAAAAGATGAAAGGTCTTTTAAAGGTATTGTCAACTTTGCATTTGGACATCATTCTCACCTGATTCCTCTTGTGTTGATTGACTTGAGAAACGTAACTAGCTACGTTATTATGGGGATAGGCAATAGGTAGCAAATAGTTACATGTTTCAAATGCTCAACCTCGTCCTGCAGCCCATATGCATGAAACCTGTTTCTCTATTGTTTTTCTTTAATTGTCTGTAAAATCTTACCAAAACAAAGCTTTCAGCTCAATCAGTTAATTTAATTTGTACAAGTGGCATTGTAAATAAATTGCTAGGATAGGGTGTGTGGATTCATTCATGTTGACAACTTCATTCATTTTGACAACGGTAGTTTTCAATGATAAGTTTGTCTTCCCTACAGGCTGAGATTTACATGTCACTAGATGGCAGCACTAGAACACCTTTGTAAACACATGTCAACTTCCCTTCAATGTCCTTGTTTTTTTATTTATTTTTTATTTAACGTTTATGTAACTAGGCAAGTCAGTTAAGAACATTCTTATTTACAATGACGGCCTACCAAAAATGCAAAAGGCCTCCTGCCGGGACGGGGGCTGGGATAATAAATAAAATATAAATATAGGACGAAACACATCACAAGAGACAACACAACACTACATAAAGAGAAACCTAAGACAACAACATAGCAAGGCAGCAACACCGCATGGTAGCAACAAAACAACATGGTAGCAACTTGATGTGGAGATGACATTGTGTCTACATTTCTGTCTTGACCAGGCCAAGATAATACAACTAGAAAAACATCAACCTCTTTGTTAGACTAACAAATCTCTGCTTGTTTTCTTCTCCCCCTCTCAGTCCATCGCCGCTGCTAACATGGACCACGCCCAGCTGGAAGCCTTCCTGACTGCCCAGACCAGGAAGCAGGGAAAGGGGGGTGTGAGCGCCGAGCAGGCGGCCGCCCTCTCCCGGTTCTGGAAGAGCCATTGGGCCCGGGTAAGGGAGAGCCTGCTGGGCCAGAGCCGCTGGGAGCCCGGCCTGAAGAGCCTCACCTGGAGGGTGGACCTCCAGACCTCAGCCAGCAGAGGGGGGGCCGCCAACATTCCCGTGGCCCTGGTGGAGCTGGAACTGGGCAGGGCTGGAGAGGTGAGAGAGGAAAGGGGAGTTGAAATAGGGGTGGGGGGAGAGGAAAAGGCCCACAATATAAAATACCAGTCACGCTGACTGTACAAGCACATTACATGGCTGCCTGCAATTAGACCAATGTTATATCTTTTGATTCCCAAATTGTTCTTTCAGACATAGTAAATTATGGAAATCAACAGGCTTTCTGCTCTGGACTTGTTCCATAATGTGCCCCAGGTGGGTGGAATTTGCTTATTTTGATTTTAAACCATCTAATTAGTCCTAAAGTTAAATATCCACCCACCCGGGCCACCGGGTTGAACCTCTAAGAAATCTAATTTCAATATAATGTAGGACTATGCAAACTATGAGGAAGCTAAAGAGCACATGTCATTCAGAACTCATCAGTGACTTTGTTCTCACCTTCCTCTTTCCTGCTTTAGCAGTATATTTATTACATTGTCATAGTGTCTGATGTACCAGCACTACATATACTAGTCTGCCTCTAACCTGTCAGTCCTCAACCTAACATATACAGTTGAGGTCGGAAGTTTACATACACCTTAGCCAAATACATTTAACTCAGTTTTTCACAATTCCTGACATTTAATCTTAGTAAAAATTCCCTGTCTTAGATCAGTTAGGATCACCACTTTATTTTAAGAATGTGAAATGTCAGAATAATAGTAGAGAATGATTTCAGATTTTATTTCTTTCATCACATTCCCAGTGGGTCAGAAGTTTACATACACTCAATTAGTATTTGGTAGCACTGCCTTTAAATTGTTTAACTTGGGTCAAATGTTTCAGGTAGCCTTCCACAAGCTTCCCACAATAAGTTGGGTGAATTTTGGTCCATTCCTCCTGACAGAGCTGATGTAACTGAGTCAGGTTTGTAGGCCTCCTTGCTCGCACACGCTTTTTCAGTTCTGCCCACAAAGTTTCTATGGGATTGAGGTCAGGGCTTTGTGATGGCCACTCCAATACCTTGACTTTGTTGTCCTTAAGCCATTTTGCAAGTATGCTTGGGGTCATTGTCCATTTGGAAGACCCATTTGCGACCAAGCTTTAACTTCCTGACTGATGTCTTGAGATGTTGCTTCAATATATCCACATAATTTTCCTCCTTCATGGTGCCATCTATTTTGTGAAGTGCACCAGTCCGTCCTGCAGCAAAGCACCCCCCACAACATGATGCTGCCACCCTGTGCTTCACGGTCGGGATGGTGTTCTTCAGCTTGCAAGCCTCCCCCTTTTTCCTCCAAACATAACGATGGTCATTATGGCCAAACGGTTCTATTTTTGTTTCATCAGACCAGAGGACATTTCTCCAAAAACTACGATCTTTGTCCCCATGTGCAGTTGCAAACCGTAGTCTGGCTTTTTTATGGAGGTTTTGGAGCAGCGGCTTCTTCCTTGCTGAGCGGCCTTTCAGGTTGTGTCGATATAGGACTTGTTTTACTGTGGATATAGATACTTTTGTACCTGTTTCCTCCAGCGTCTTCACAAGGTCCTTTACTGTTGTTATGGGATTGATTTGCACTTTTCGCACCAAAGTACATTTATCTCTAGGAGACAGAACGTGTCTCCTTCCTGAGTAGTATGACGAACGCGTGGTCGCATGGTGTTTATACTTGTGTACTATTGCTTGTACAGATGAACGTGGTATCTTCAGGCATTTGGAAATTGCTCCCAAGGATGAACCAGACTTGTGGAGATCAACAAAAATTCTGAGGTCTTGGCTGATTTCTTTTGATTTTCCCATGATGTCAAACAAAGAGGCACGGAGTTTGAAGGTAGGCCTTGAAATACATCCATAGGTACACCTCCAATTGACTAAAATGATGTCAATTAGCCTATCAGAAGCTTCTAAAGCCATGACATCATTTTCTGGAATTTTCCAAGCTGTTTAAGGCACAGTCAACTTAGTGTATGTAAACTTCTAACCCACTGGAATTGTGATACAGTGAATTATAAGTGAAATAATCTGTCTGTAAACAATTGTTGGAAAAGTTAATTGTGTCATGCACAAAGTAGATGTCCTAACCGACTAGCCAACACTATAGTTTGTTAACAAGAAAATTGTGGAATGGTTGAAAAACGAGTTTTAATGACTCCAACCTAAGTGTATGTAAACTTCCGACTTCAACTGTATCTATAAGCTATATGCCAAATGTTGATTGGCTATGGTTTGGTCATAGATCAGAAGGAAAAATATTTTCCCTTATTTGGTTTGTAAAGCCGCTATGGATGCCACTGCCCAGATATCCACATGGATATTCCGTAGAGTGTCTGAGAGGGGAGAAAATATTTTGAAGTGTGTGGCCCAAATGGCACCCTATTCCCTATAGGGTGTTACTTTTGGCCAGAGGGAATAGGGTGCCATTTGGAATGCACTACAAGTCAACTGACAGACCCCAGCTGAAGCCACCACCACGGAGGTTACAGGTCTGGGATCAGCTTGCCCCACACCTTTCCTCATCTTAGTCACCAATGGCCAAAGCACCAACCTGACTCTATTCCAGCTATTGGCCGACATCTTATCTGCACGACTGAGCTACATCCATCCTATGGTTGGTTGGTTGGTGGGTTAGTTTGTTCCACTAATGCTTCTATAGCCTTGACTCTCTAGAGCAGGGCTGCCCAACCCTCTTCCTGGAGATCTACTGTCCTGTGTTAAATTAGGGTTAGACTGAAAACCCACAGGACGGTAGATTTCCAGGAAGAGGGTTGGGCAGCCCTGGTCTAGAGTCAACTGCTTAAAAAGGCTATACAGAACTTTTGCTTCGGAGGGTGCTCTAGAACCAAAAGGGGTCCGGCAGAAATATTGCCCAGAAATGACCTAATTTAACAGGAAAATGTATATGAACCATACAGAATACAATCAAGACAACATTTCAAATGGCTTCCTATTCCTTTTGCATGTCTCATCTTCTAATAGACCGGAGTGGCCCACTTTCATTCAACACAGGCCTATTTACTCTGAATCGGTAGCTCCCCATAGACTTCAGCTAAAATGGAGCACAGCTTCCACTCCCACTTATTGAAATAAACTTGGTATAGCCTAATAATGGGCTGGGTGGTGTCTCCTTCAGCTTTTATCTGGGGTCAAAAAGATCTAATCTGACCCAATCACTTCCTTGCTGTAACCACTGTCATTGTGCCTTCTCATGGATACTAAAGCAGATTCAAAGCTGATTCATGAAGACATCATTTGTACTAGGGTGAATAGAAGTGGTCTGTTGACATTTTGATTTGGCAGTGGGAGAGACTATTTTCCGTTTGCGAGAACTTTACCTAAGAATTCAAATGTGTGTACTTTTACAATAACATGATAAATCAGTAACTTCACTTTGAAATCTAGTAGCACAGTTGTAACATTTACAGCATGCAAACTAGAGGCCAACAGACCATTGGTAGTCTGTGTGGAGTAAGATTAGCAAGGTCACATGCAATGTTTCTACAGGTTAGTCGCCCCTCATCTATAAATCAAACAGTTGCACGAGTCTGAATTATGCAGTACAGGTTTTCAGATAAGGAGGCCAATTTAGTTCTGTAACAGTTTGTAATTGGGTCAGTAATCGAAAGATTGCTGGATCGAATCCTCGAGCTGACATGGTCAAAAATCTGTATTTCTGCCCCTGAGCAAAGCAGTTAACCCGCTGTTCCCCGGGCACCGAGGACGTGGAGGTCGATTTTTAAGGCAACCCTCCGCACCTCTCTGATTCAGAGGGGTTGGGTTAATGCGAAAGACACATTCAGTTGTACAACTGACTTGTTATCCCCCTTTTTATAATTTGCCCAGTGATTTGTGGTTAAAACATCCTCTATCCTACCCACGCATACGATTCTCAGCAACTGACTGTTTATCAGGCGCTGTGAAATAGTAAACCAATTCTGTTGGTTAAAGGGAAGTCCCCTGATGTTGTTGTTCAATGGATCTCTTTACTTAGCTGAGAGAAGCTGAGAGAAGCGCTCCCAGCACCACTAGCACCACTGATGGCTGTGCTCTCCCCTTTGAGTATGACCACAGTACATGCTGTACATTTCTATTGAATTCTCAGAGCTCCAGAACTAAACTGGCTGTATGTGGGTAATGTATGAGGGTGTAGTTTCCACAGCTTTACATTTCATATAGCACATGTTCCTGTTCTGTAGCCACGAAACGTTATGAAACATTTCAAAATGGAGGTGCTCGTCCAATAAGAACACATGATTTTCACATGGTAAAACATTTTGTCCTACTGAACACCATTAACTAAGCCCATCCAGGTGTTTTCTTTTCATCTGGATGACAGCCTAAGCATTAGTGCATTACATTTGGCAGACAGTGTTTTGCACCAGTGATCTGTGGAGTTGAGGCGCTCCCAGTTGACGTTTGATTTACAAGACGAGCTTGGATCGTTTGTCTCTGTCGTTAGGCGTTGCCTTTACCCACAGCAACCCAACCTCCATTACCTTGTGAAGTCAGACATAATGCACTAACAATATCAGGCAGAAAGAATGTTGATTGAATCCCTATGACCAAATTTGTTTTTGACCAAAGTGTCAAAAGGGAAGGTTTGTTCTGTGTGTGTGTGTGTGACAATTTCAAGAGTTAGGAAAGTGCAGAAATATGATAGGTATGAAGCATTCTAATTCCTGCCTATAGATGAGAGCTGGCATGTAACATTAGCTGTCTTTAATTGGAGGGTGGAGAGTCAAAAGAAATGGGAAGAAGAGGATGATTGCTTATTACACATTATCTCCCTGTCCTATTTTCTCAGGATGTTGGCTTATAACTGTTCTTACATGTCAATGTGTTTACCTACATGTAAGTCATTGGCAAACATAGAAGGCATGACCAATTCTTCTCTCCACACAGGTGATTTCTCACAGGACTGCACAGTGAAATCTTAAATTACATTTATTTCTGCTTGTCTTCTCTCCCATCATTCTTCTGTTTGTTGTCTCTCGATAACAGTAATGGGAGCACACTTGTATTCCCAGGGTATCCAGCCTGGTCTCATAGACTAGCCTTAGCATAGTAAATGTAAATCTGGCCCACTCAAAATAGTATGATATGTTACGTTTGGTATGGTTACATAAGACCGATGGTTCCATAAGAATCTCATCACGACCAATTTTAGCTAATTAGCTACTTTGCAACTACTTTGCATGTTAGCTAACCCTTCCCCTAACCCTACCCTTAGCCCTTTAACCTAACTCTTAAACTTAACCCTAACCGCTAGCCTAGCTAACGTGAGCAAATGTTAGCCACCTTGCTAGAATTCGTAACATATCATACGTTTTGCGAATTCTTAACACATTGTACGTTTACAAATTTGTAACATATTGTACGTTTAGCAAATTTGTAACATAATACGAATTGTAATTCGTAACATATCATACGAAATGGGTGATGGACACCCACAAATGAATACGTACCATACAAAACGTAACATATCATACCAAATGGGAGTGTATCGGATTTCCATACAGAATAATAAGAAATGCTCTGCGACCAGGTTTGGATATCATATCTCACGATAAGCCTCGGCTCCGTTTTGGCTAGCGCTCTCGTTATCTCATGTCTTGTTATTGTTTTTCCAGTAAACAAATACATTAGCGTGCCCCTTTGAGTGCATTAAATGAGATCTCTAATATATGATGACAGATCCGGTAGACTCATAGGTGCCTCCAATACGGAAGAAACGAATGGGTGTAGCAACAGTGAGTCAGCATTCTAACTCTGTTTGCATCCCAAATGGCCCTGTATTCCCTATATCGCGCACTACTTTTGATCAGAGCCTATGGCTCTCAAAAATAGTTCACTATATAAGGAATAGATTGCCTGACTTGAGACACAGCCCAACTTGAGAAACGACTGTATTCAGACGTAAGGAGTGGCTATGCACACAATGGTGATGGAATATAGATTTGGATAGGCCTACTGTTGTCTTTTGGTTGACCTGTAGTGTGTCTAAAATGACAGTTTGTACTCAGTGTCTTCTATGAGTCCTTTTGTATTACAAATGTTACAGTCGCCTGTCAGTGTTTAGCAAACCATTGTCTCGGTTAATTGTGCCAGGTATGCTGTGTAGGCCTATATAGCATATCATTCTGTTTATTGTGCTGTTAACAGTGTGTAGGCGCAACATAAACGCATGCATACTATTAATGCTCTCTCAGAGAACTTAAACACTTTTAGAGTGCATCAATGGTTTGCAACGTAGTTCTCTCAATGCATTTTCCCTCCGCACATGGCTAGCATAACAGCACATACTTAACCAAACAGGATAAACACTTGTATCATTCAACATACAGTATCAGGAATGTCTTCACCAGTAACCAAACAGGACCTACCTGAACTATTCCAATTAGAAATGCTTGTTCTGTACACGATGGCGCTGGAGGTGAGGCCTGCCATCTTATCGGCATTTTCTTTTTGCCTTGTTCGTAACTTGTTTTGTACATAATGTTGCTGCTACCGTCTCTTGTGACCAAAAAGAGCTTCTGGACATCAGAACTGCGATTGTTCACCTGAAACTGGACAAAGAGTTCTTCAACGAGTCGGACGGATGGATATACTACTACAGACACCCAACCAGGCCCAGCTGGTGCATGATATCTAAGGAAGTCTTGAGGTTTTGCTCGCCTGAGGTAGAGTATCTCATGATAAGCCGTAGACCACACCATCTACCTAGAGAGTTTATCTGTATTTTTTTGTAGCTGTCTACATACCACCACAGAGCGATGCTGACACTAAAACCACGTTCATTGAGCTGTATACCGCCATTAGCAAACAGGAAAATGCTCATCCAGAGGCGGCGCTCCTAGTGGCCAGGGACTTTAAATGCAGGGAAACGTAAATCTGTTTTACCTCATTTCTACTAGCATGTTAAATGTACAACCAGAGGGAAAAAAATTCTAGACCACCTTTACTCTACACACAGAGACGCGTACAAAGCTCGCCCTCCATTTGGCAAATCTGACCATAATTATATCCTCCCGACTCCTGTTTACAAGCAAAAATTAAAGCAGGAAGCACCAGTGACTCGGTCTATAAAAAAGTGGTCAGATGAAGCATCATGTTGTGGGGGTGCTTTGCTGCAGGAGGGACTGATGCACTTTACAAAATAGATGGCATCATGAGGACGGAAAATTATGTGGATATATTGAAGCAACATCTCAAGACATCAGTCAGGAAGTTAAAGCTTGGTCGCAAATGGGTCTTCCAAATGGACAATGACCCCAAGCATACTTCCAAAGTTGTGGCAAAATGGCTTAAGGACAACAAAGTCAAGGTATTGGAGTGGCCATCACAAAGCCCTGACCTCAATCCCATAGAAACTTTGTGGGCAGAACTGAAAAAGCATGTGCGAGCAAGGAGGCCTACAAACCTGACTCAGTTACACCAGCTCTGTCAGGAGAAATGGGTCAAAATTCACCCAACTTATTGTTGGAAGGTTTGACCCAAGATTGTGGAACGTTTGACCCAAGTTTACTTGACCCACTGGGAATGTGATGAAAGAAATAAAAGCTGAAAGAAATAATGATCCACTATTATTCTGACATCTCACATTGTTAAAATAAAGTGGTGATCCTAACTGACCTAAGACAGGGAATTTTTACTAGGATTAAACGTCAGGAATTGTGTGAAACTGAGTTTAAATGTATTTGGCTAAGGTGTATGTAAACTTCTGACTTCAACTGTATATATTTCCTCGACACCTGTGCCCCAGCACACAGACATTGACTCTGTACCGGTACCCCCTGTATATAGCCCCTCTATTGTTATTTACTGCTGCTCTTTAATTATTTGTTTTTCCTTATCTCTCACTTTTTAAAATGTATTTTCTTAAATCTGCATTGTTGGTTAAGGGCTTGAAACTAAGCATTTCACTGTAAGGTCTACACCTATTGTATTTGGCGCATGTGACAAATAAAATTTGATTTGAAAATGTTTGCTACGTTGTACACTAATGAATATATACACACTTGGTTACCTGTGTTTTGTCATGTCCAGCCAAATGGGCATGTGGCACTGTGTGGATGTGGGTCACTGTGGGGTCAAGCCCATTGAGAACGTGTACAGGTGATCAGTTGCCGGTGCTACTGGTGTCAGCAGTCGCTCCGGTGCCATTTCCCTCAGATCTGTGACAGTCTGCCGCTCCCCTGGTACGGAGAATGAGGCCAGCAGAGCAGCACGCCCTTGAAGACAAGACACCACTTAGTTGAAGTCTCTACTGTGCTGTTGTATGAGAGGAGTTTTACATAAATTCAGTTGCTGTCACTATGAATTTACTACCTTTTTTTCACCTGAAAGTAGAGGAAGATTAGGATTGAGGTGTGCCTCATACGGTACTTAGTTGACAATTTAGTAGGCTAAACAAGTTGGCTAAACACTAAATGTAATGGTATTGAGGCTAATGAGCACTTATACAGTAACTGTTTTGCAGCCTAAAAAAGTAAATTATTATAGGTGTTCAGAGCAAGCCTATGCAAAGAGTCTTTCAGCCTATGCAAGGAGATTAGAGTAACGTCATCTATCAAGTCCTACTCACTTTTATTTTATTTATTTAACCATTTAACTAGCCAAGTCAGTTAAGAACAAATTCTTATTTACAATGACGGCCTACACCAGCTGAACCCGGATGACGCTGGGCCAGTTGTGCGCTGCCCTACGGGACTCCCAATCACGCCCGGATGTGATGCAGCCTGGATTCACTAAGCCACAACGTTTGTGTTTTATAGACTTGAGTGACAGTTGAACAATGCGCATGGCATTCCATTAAGCCGAGGTGGATGGACAGCTTCAAGAGGGTCCTCTCTTGCCATCCAAAATGAACACTGAATTGTCCCGGGCAACAGACACACTTCAAACCCTGTGCTTCAATCAAACAAATGACGGTGGAAAGAAATAGGGCAGCGGTAGCCAGTAACCAGGCAACCGTTCTTTAAGGGCGGTGATAGGGCCCTTGTGTAGTGATGTCCACTCTCGGGAACAATCAGACTAACAAAGACATGGACAGATGGAGGATCTTGTGTCCTATTGTGGCCACCCAGGGACGTTCATAAATGTTTCAGTGGCGTGTAATAAAGATGCTACACATCATAGAAATGGATGAGTAGATGGGCCAATCACACGATCTGCACATGGTCTGTGTACACTGCGACTCATTTGAAAATATACTCTGACTCAAATATCCCAAAATGTTTTGCATGTCAGCAACCAACTTTTCAAGATGTATAACTTTCAAAATACAACTGGTGTGATGCAAGTTATATATTTTGAAAACTTGATTGCTGACATGCAAACCATTTTGGGACTATATCAATAATGGACTAATGAAAAATACCAAAATATCGTTTTTAGGGTGGAGTTTTCCTTTAAGGGCAGGTGCTATAGTTGCTCTCCTGGCTTACTTCACTGTTCTGGGATCAGCTTCCATATTCTAGTCCTAACTGTGACCAT